>NC_042965.1:10305559-10515559 GCF_901001165.1 Salmo trutta
TGTTTCACCAGCTGAAATAAAAGATCACAGAAATTTTCCATACGCAGAAAAAGTTTATTTCTCTCAAATGTGCACATATTTGCTTACATCCCTGTTAGTGAGCATCTCAAGAAGTGAGCATCTCTGATTAAGCGGCATGATCATTACACAGGTGCACCTTGTGCATGGGGACAATAAAAAGCCACTAAAATGTTGTCACACAACACAATGTCACAGATGGCTCAAGTTGAGGGAGCGTGCAATTGGCATGCTGACTGCAGGAATGTCCACCAGAGCTGTTGCCAGGGAATTGAATGTTCACTTCTCTACTATAAGCCGCCACCAACGTCCTTTTAGAGAATTTGGCAGTTCCCCCTAACCGGCCTCAGAACTTCAGACCACGTGTAACCACACCAGCCCAGGACCTCCATATCTGGCTTCTTCATCTGCGGGATCGTCTGAGACCAGCCACCCGGACAGCTGATGAAACTGTGGGTTTGCACAACTGAAGAATGTTTGCAGAAACAGTCAGAAACCGTCTCAGGGAAGCTCATATGCATGCTCGTCGTCTTCACCAGGGTCTTGACCTGACTGCAATTCAGCATCGTAACCGACTTCAGTGGGCAAATGCTCACCTTCAATGGCCACTGGCACGCTAGAGAAGTGTGCTCTTCACGGATGAATCCCGGTTTCAACTGTACCAGGCAGATGGCGTGTGGGCGAGCGTTGTGCAGATATCAACGTGGTGAACAGAGTGCTCCATGGTAGGGGTGGGGTTATGGTATGGGCAGGCTTAAGTTACGGACAACGAATACTTTTGCATTTTATCGATGGCAATTTTAATGCACTGAGATACCTGATCCTGAGGCCCATTGTCATGTCATTCATCTGCCGCCATCACCTCATGTTTCAACATAATGCATGGCCCCATGTTACACGGATCTGTACAAAATTCCTAGAAGATGAAAATGTCCCAGTTATTCCATGGCCTGCATACTCACCAGACGTGTCACCAATTGATCACGTTTGGGATGCTCTGGATCGACGTGTAAAAGAGCGTGTTCCAGTTCCCGCCAATATCCAGGAAATTCACACAGCCATTGAAGAGGAGCGGGACAACATTCTACAGGCCACAATCAACAGCCTGATCAACTCTATGCGAAGGAGATGTGTTGCGCTGCATGAGGCAAATGGTGGTCACACCAGATACTGACTGGTTTTCTGATCCACGCCCCTATCTTTTTAGGTATCTGTGATCAACAGATGCATATCTTTATTCCCAGTCATGTGAAATCCAAAGACTAGGGCCTAATGAATTTATTTCAATTGACTGATTTCCTTATATGAACTGTAACTCAGTAAAATCATAAAAAATGTTGCATTTATATTTTTGTTCAATGTAGATTTATCTCTGCTTTTCAACACAGGCACCACACATCAATGAGATGGTAGCCTAGACCTCTTGGATTACTATGAGAAAACATGTTTTGGCATATGGTCTAGTCATTTATGACATAGTGGGTTTCTTATGTAGTAGCCTCACAGTGGATTAGGTTTAGTCTGTAGGCTGAGAGTTGAGGTTTAGTGTTAGGACCTTTAGCTACTTCTCCAGTTGGTACAATAGGCAAGTGTGCATGATTGTCAGACAGACTAGCAGACTTACCCAGTTTGTATGTGAGAACGTAGATTATGGTCCAGGGCGTCCCAGGTACTGACAGCAGCTTCCGCCACACCCTCCAGGGATGCACAGCGTCTGACTGGACCCCCTTCCTCCCCTCTGCCTGGCCCCTCAACAGCTCATCATCCAGCACGGGGGCCCCCCACACAAACAGTGCCACCCCGAAGTACACAAAGGCCAACAGCATAAACATAGGGCCCCACCCGGCCACGTCAATCACAGCCAGGAGCCCGCCCCCGGCAAAAACCGAGCCGGCCTTGTAGCCCACCACCTGGGCCGTGTTGCCCAGGCCCAGCTCGCTACGGCCCTTCAGCAGTCCCACAGCGGCCCCGTCCACCGCGATGTCCTGAACCGACGCCAGGGCATTCATGGCCAGTAGTGTCCCCGCCACGCCCCAGATGTGGGCCTCTGGGGACAGGGCGGCGCTGGAGAGACAGGTGAGTGCCAAGCCAGAGACAGTAGCAACAAGCCAGAGCCGCTTGGTGCCCACACGGTCCACCAGGGGCGCCCAGAGGACTTTGAGCACCCAGGGGAAGTAGAGGATTTTGGTCAGGCCGATGCGCGTGAGGGAATGGCCCGCCCCGCGGAGGTAGACGGGGAGCAGCGAGGACTGGAGCCCATAGGGGATTCCCTGGACAAAGTACAGCAGGCCCAGGAAAACCAGCTTGTCATTCATGATTCAATGGGAACGGGACAGTTCTTCAGGTCATGATGATGGTCCGGCAGGAGCTGATCAAATGGGTCGATCAGGCTAGGAGAGATGGGGAAGAGAGAGAGAGGATCATTTCACTGACAAAAAGTTCACAACCGTAGTGCCGGAGTCTGGTGTAGTGGTAGCACTGCTGACTCCAGACCACACATGCTAGCTGGAGATGGGGTTACAAATCCCACCTCGTACCCTACTCTCTGTATCTCTTTCTCTACCTGTCACTGTCCTTAAAACAATACAAAAAATATGTATTTGTTTTTAAACATGAGCAAACGGAATTGAACTCGCAAGAAACAGTTTGGGGTTTTATTATGCAAGTGAAATAAACACATTATTGAAGACTGATGCATCAGACAGCTGTCGAACGTTTGCTTATTCACCAGCAGGAATGAACTTTAACTAGTTCCTTTTCCTTTTGAATTAAATGTATAACATAATGGGATAATGTATTTTACGCCCCAAACTGACCTTTAGATAGTAGCAAGCTAAAGATAGTAGCAAGCTAATCTAACAATGTCTCGGTAAATAGGCTAGACATAGCACTTACAAACAATTAACATGCATGGCCAATACTCAAGCTAACGCTGTGATACAACCAATTCAGAACAAGTATCAGCGCGTGCCAATAGCTAGCAATTTCAGTCGTAATTTTTCAAATATTATAAAACGTATATGTCACTGCAATCTGTTTTCAAAGTTGTGTTGTTACATACTGGAATAGGCGAATCTGTTAGCCGAAGCCGATCCGCTTCCGCCCTGCCCTTGAAAAACGACTTCCGGGGCGTTTGGCTCTGTTTACCAAAACGAGCCGTTCATTTGACTCCCAAACGGCTAGTAGTGCTTAAAAACTATGCAAAATATAAAATTTCTACCGTAAAACCTAAAAGGTTGCCTACCACTATGTCAGATCGTTTACATGAATACTCTCTCCTCACTACCTATTGTTCCTGCAGTGAGGAATTACCATCTTCAGAGAATGTCTTTTATTAACTTTACTTATCTACAGATAATCATTGTATTGAGCTCAAAAAGCAGGAGCAGCAGTATACAAATCTGGGAGGGAAATTATTGTTTTTTTCACAGATTCTTCTTCTTCTTTGGTATATTGGCGATTGCACAATTGAGTGTGCATTCCGCCACCTACTGTGTGGGATAGAAACAGGATTCCCAAAAATGTAACAAAATATATATAAAAAAACGACCAAGCTACCAAAAACGAAATAAATAAACTAAATCAAACAACTTTTCGATTAAAAAAATACATCCTTCCAGGATACCCGGGCCAGGTCGATTAGAAAGGCTTGCTCGCTGAAATGTTTCAGGGAGCGTTTGACAGTGATGAGTGGAGGTCGTTTGACCGCTGACCCATTACGGATGCAGGCAATGAGGCAGTGATCGCTGAGATCTTGGTTGAAAACAGCAGAGGTGTATTTAGAGGGCAAGTTGGTTAGGATGATATCTATGAGGGTACCCATGTTTACGGCTTTGGGGTGGTACCTGGTAGGTTCATTGATAATTTGTGTGCGATTGAGAGCATCAAGCTTAGATTGTAGGATGGCTGGGGTGTTAAGCATGTTCCAGTTTTGACTTTTGACTGGGAGCAAACATTTACTACAGGGTGTGGTGAGTCCACTACCATATCTTCACTCGTTTTCTCAATTATTTGAATCGCCTCCGCATAGGAGATTCGATTGACCGCTCTAACTTTTGCCACCTGAATCTCCTTCACCCTTACAGGGCACTCCAGGAACTCGGGATCATGATCAGCACCACAAATGCAACACTGTCGTCCTTCTACACATCGTTCTTCAATGTACTCTGTCCTTCTGTACACACTTGAAACATGGCCAAATCCTTTTAAATTCTTACACTGCAATGGTTTCGGGACGAAAGCTCTTACAGCATATATTACATAACCAAGCTTCACATGTGTCGGTATTTGCTCTTTACCAAAAAACAACAGGACCCGACAGACTTACTTATTTTTCTCCATTCACCAAGCGAGTCAGACACCAGGCACCAACCACACCAGGAATTCTATTCAGGGGTTCAACTTGAACATCCATCGTCACCCCTGAGAGAACTCCTTTGATGGGTGCTCTACTCCAAAGTTCAAAACACAAGACTTATGTTGTCCGGATTCTTTTGAGGCTCACTGAAATCTTCCTCTGTTCTTCAGAAATACAATTAATCAAAATAAGACCACACCTGGTCACTCTGACAGACTCCACTTTTCCCATCGCATACTTCACCATTTTCGACACATAAACAGGTCTCCCACATATGCATCCCGATAAGAAGTGATTCATTATCATTCATACACGTATCCTCCACTCCAATTTTAAACTATTTCCTTTTTAATCCAGTTTTCGATACAACTGTTGTCCATTCTGAACATTCGTCTTCACCAACTTTTCTCGACACGCTGCTTGATTCGAACTCATCATCCACTTCCTCCATCTTTCCCAAGCACCACCACAGTTGCGATTCGGCCCCAATGCTTCTTCTTCTATGTTATTATGGCGGTCCTCAAACATTCGTTAGAGGTGCATGCCGCCACCTACTGTGTGGGCTGTGTCTACCTACTGTTCTGTAGTGTGAATTCATTACATTTCGTGACACAAAGAGGGAAAAGAAAGAGAAGAAAAATTGCCCTACCAACTAACCTTACACCCATTAAAACCTCACCACTATTCTACTACTTGGCCGTAGTTTATCCTACACCAGGCCGGCAGCCTCGGAGGACAGGACACTATAGTTCAACACACCTTGTAACTCTTCTGCATTAAAATCTCGTACACCCAAGTACTTCTCTGCAGCTGCCACCACAACATATATTTTCTGTGATTTCTGCGGTACAATTAATAACCATTGCTATGAATGTTAAGAAGCCAACCTTACTGAATCACAAGTTTTTCCAATCACTCTCTACTGGCCTCGGCCTACTTACAGGAAGCCTCTTAGGATCCCTCGCCCTGGATCCATCTTCCTCTACTACTCTCTTCACCGCCTCAGCATACGACACGTTCTGTACTACTCTGATCCTGTCAACCTCAACCTGCCTTTCTCTCACTGGACACTTCTGATCTCCAGCACTATGGGTACCCTTACAGTTATTAACAAACACAGCTTTTTCCAGGGATACTGCACATTCCTTTGTCTCATGCCCTCCTGCACACTTCTCACATTTAGGAATCTCCTTCCTACACACTGCTGCAACATGACCAACTACCAACTGTGGCTCAGTTGGTAGAGCATGGTGTTTGCAACACCAGCATGGTGTGTGCAACGCCAGGGTTGTGGGTTCGATTCCCACGGGGGGCCAGTACAAAAAAAATGCAAGAAATGTATGTATTCACTACTATAAGTCGCTCTGGATAAGAGCGTCTGCTAAATGACTAAAAATTTAAAAAAATAAGCTTGTCACCTAAAACACTGTAATGCGTTCAGGACAAAAGCTCTGACTCTGCATCAAAACTCAGCAGGACATAGTGGGTGTGTTCGAGCTGATCACGTTTGTCAAGTCAGTGACCCTCATTGGTCACCACCTTTCAAAGTGTGTTGCATCATGGTGACAAAAATTGTCAGACTTTTGCCTAAATGACTTTATAAAAATCATGTGATCAAAGTTAATGAAGTTTTGACTGTAGTCAATTGCAAGTTTCAGCAGTTCCTCCTCACCAATTTCATCCTGCAGCCATCGCCTGCCTGCATTGTGGGAGGCTTTATTGTCAACCAATCATTAGGGTGTTTTTGTGCCAAACAGGAACCAACTTTGCCGTAATTCACATAGGCCTATACAGTGGATATGTAAAAATTAAGTGATATTTGAGGCTCTCTCACCAAATGATTGTAAAATGTACACCCATATTTTGGCCACCCCTCAGAGCCTGGTTCCTCTCCATGTTTCTTCCTAGGTTCCTGCCTTTCTAGGGAGTTGTTCCTAGCCTGCGCACTTCTACATCTGCATTGCTTGCTGTTTGGTGTTTTAGGCTGGGTTTCTGTATAAGCACTTTGTGACATCTGCTGATGTAAAAAGAGCTTTATATTATTTCAACATTATAAAGAACAACTTTTATAAACAATGGCGACACTGCCATGTTGCACTGAGCTGAAGGTTCGAGTTGCCAAACGTCAGCCTCGAAACCTTAATGACTTGGAGAAGATCTGTAAAGAGGAGTGGGACAAAATCCCTCCTGAGATGTGTGCAAACCTGGTGGCCAACTACAAGAAACGTCTGACCTCTGATTGCCAACAAGGGTTTTGCTACCAAGTACTAAGTCATGTTTTGCAGAGGGGTCAAATACTTATTTCCCTCATTAAAATGCAAATAAATTTTTTTGTTATTCTGTCTCTCACTGTTCAAATAAACCTACCATTGAAATTATAGACTGATCATTTCTTTGTCAGTGGGCAAACGTACAAAATCAGCAGGGGATCAAATACTTTTTTCCCTCACTGTAATTTGTACATGTAGGTAGGGGTAAAGTGACTATGCATAGATAAAGTGAGTAGCAGCAGTGAAAAACTTTAAACTCTCTACTGCAGTCCTGTTGATGTGGATCTGTTGATGTGGATCTTGTTGCAAACTTGCAGACTTGTTTACGCTGTTGTGCGTTTTTGTTGCCGTTTTTACTTTGCTACCTGACGGTTTTTACTTTTTCATTACCGTATATTTTTACTTTTTCCCTCACTCAACTTTTTTTTTCATTCAACTTTCCTACCCCGGAGGTTTTATCTGGACATGGTTCGTCAGGACTTCAAACAGCCGAAGCTAAGTAACATTAACATGATGCCTTCTAATTGCAGTCGTTGTACTCATAATATACAGGAGAACGATCGCCTTACGGCAAGGATAGCTGTGCTGCAAGCCCAGCTTCAGACGCAATCGTTAGGCAAGGGTCATTTCAGTGTAGGAAAGGATGAAACAGCGTCTGTGCCACCAGCAAGTACAGATAGTAACGTTAGTATAAACCCCCTCGCACGGTCCCCGCAGCCGGACATCTTTCTCATGGCTTCTGGAGGGAAACGCTGTAGGAATGCTCAACCGGTGTCGCTTATTCAGCCGACAGAAACTTTCAACCGGTTCTCCCCGTTAAGCGAGTCGGAGTCGGAGGCCGAGACTTCTCTGGTCTCTACTCCTCCCGTTACGGGGTCTGAGACGCCGACGGCTCCCACCATTAGCTCTGACAAATTGAAAACCCTAGTCATTGGCGACTCCATTACCCGCAGTATTAGACTTAAAACTAATCATCCAGCGATCATACACTGTTTACCAGGGGGCAGGGCTACCGACGTTAAGGCTAATCTAAAGACGGTGCTGGCTAAAGCTAAAACTGGCGAGTGTAGAGAGTATAGAGATATTGTTATCCACGTCGGCACCAACGATGTTAGGATGAAACAGTCAGAGGTCACCAAGCGCAATATAGCTTCAGCGTGTAAATCAGCTAGAAAGATGTGTCGGCATCGAGTAATTGTCTCTGGCCCCCTCCCAGTTAGGGGGAGTGATGAGCTCTACAGCAGAGTCTCACAACTCAATCGCTGGATGAAAACTGTTTTCTGCCCCTCCCAAAAGATAGAATTTGTAGATAACTGGCCCTCTTTCTGGGATTCACCCACAAACAGGACCAAGCCTGGCCTGCTGAGGAGTGACGGACTCCATCCTAGCTGGAGGGGTACTCTCATCTTATCTACGAACATAGACAGGGCTCTAACTCCTCTAGCTCCACAATGAAATAGGGTGCAGGCCAGGCAGCAGGCTGTTAGCCAGCCTGCCAGCTTAGTGGAGTCTGCCACTAGCACAGTTAGCGTAGTCAGCTCAGCTTTCCCCATTGAGACCGTGTCTGTGCCTCGATCTTGGTTGGGCAAAATTAAAAATGGCGGTGTTCGCTTCAGTAATCTTACTAGTATAAAGACCTCCTCCATTCCTGCCATTATTGAAAGAGATTGTGATACTTCACATCTCAAAATTGGGTTACTTAATGTTAGATCCCTCACTTCCAAGGCAGTTATAGTCAATGAACTAATCACTGATCATAATCTTGATGTGATTGGCCTGACTGAAACATGGCTTAAGCCTGATGAATTTACTGTGTTAAATGAGGCCTCACCCCCTGGTTACACTAGTGACCAAACCCCCCGTGCATCCGGCAAAGGCGGAGGTGTTGCTAACATTTACGATAGCAAATTTCAATTTACAAAAAAAAAAACAATGACGTTTTCGTCTTTTGAGCTTCTAGTCATGAAATCTATGCAGCCTACTCAATCACTTTTTATAGCTACTGTTTACAGGCCTCCTGGGCCATATGCAGTGTTCCTTACTGAGTTCCCTGAATTCCTATCGGATCTTGTAGTCATAGCAGATAATATTCTAATTTTTGGTGACTTTAACATTCACATGGAAAAGTCCACAGACCCACTCCAAAAGGCTTTCGGAGCCATCATCGACTCAGTGGGTTTTGTCCAACATGTCTCTGGACCTACTCACTGCCACAGTCATACTCTGGACCTAGTTTTGTCCCATGGAATAAATGTTGTGGATCTTAATGTTTTTCCTCATAATCCTGGATTATCGGACCACCATTTTATTGCGTTTACAATTGCAACAAATAATCTGCTCAGACCCCAACCAAGGAAGATTAAAAGTCGTGCTATAAATTCTCAGACAACCCAAAGATTCCTTGATGCCCTTCCAGACTCCCTCTGCCTACCCAAGGACGTCAGAGGACAAGAATCAGTTAACCACCTAACCGAGGAACTCAATTCAACCTTGCGCAATACCCTAGATGCAGTTGCACCCCTAAAAATTAAAAACATCTGTCATAAGAAACTAGCTCCCTGGTATACAGAAAATACACGAGCTCTGAAGCAAGCTTCCAGAAAATTGGAACGGAAATGGCGCCACACTAAACTGGAAGTCTTCCGACTAGCTTGGAAAGACAGTACCGTGCAGTATCGAAGAGCCCTCACTGCTGCACGATCATCCTATTTTTCCAACTTAATTGAGGAAAATAAGAACAATCCGAAATTTCTTTTTGACACTGTCGCAAAGCTAACTAAAAAGCAGCATTCGCAAATGGAGGATGGCTTTCACTTCAGCAGTAATAAATTTATGAACTTTTTTGAGGAAAAGATCATGATCATTAGAAAGCAAATTACGGACTCATCTTTAAATCTGGGTATTCCTCCAGGGCTTCATTGTCCAGAGTCTGCACAACTCTGCCAGGACCCTGGCTCAAGGGAGATACTAAAGTGTTTTAGTACTATATCTCTTGACACAATGATGAAAATAATCATGGCCTCCAAACCCTCAAGCTGCATACTGGACCCTATTCCAACTAAACTACTGAAAGAGCTGCTTCCTGTGCTTGGCCCTCCTATGTTGAACATAATAAACGGCTCTCTATCCACCGGATGTGTACCAAGCTCACTAAAAATGGCAGTAATAAAGCCTCTCTTGAAAAAGCCGAATCTTGACCCAGAAATTATAAAAAACTATCGGCCTATATCGAATCTTCCATTCCTCTCAAAAATTTTAGAAAAAGTTGTTGCGCAGCAACTCACTGCCTTCCTGAAGACAAACAATGTATACGAAACGCTTCAGTCTGGTTTTAGACCCCATCATAGCACTGAGACTGCACTTGTGAAGGTGGTAAATGACCTTTTAATGACGTCAGACCGAGGCTCTGCATCTGTCCTCGTGCTCCTAGATCTTAGTGCCGCTTTTGATACCATCGATCACCACATTCTTTTGGAGAGATTGGAAACCCAAATTGGTCTACATGGACAAGTTCTGGCCTGGTTTAGATCTTATCTGTCAGAAAGATATCAGTTTGTCTCTGTGAATGGTTCGTCCTCTGACAAATCAATTGTAAATTTCGGTGTTCCTCAAGGTTCCGTTCTAGGACCACTATTGTTTTCACTATATATTTTACCTCTTGGGGATGTCATTCGAAAACATAATGTTAAATTTCACTGCTATGCGGACGACACACAGCTGTACATTTCAATGAAACATGGTGAAGCCCCAAAATTGCCCTCGCTAGAAGCCTGTGTTTCAGACATAAGGAAGTGGATGGCTGCAAATTTTCTACTTTTAAACTCGGACAAAACAGAGATGCTTGTCCTAGGTCCCAAGAAACAAAGAGATCTTCTGTTGAATCTGACAATTAATCTGGATGGTTGTACAGTCGTCTCAAATAAAACTGTGAAGGACCTCGGCGTTACTCTGGACCCTGATCTCTCTTTTGAAGAACATATCAAGACTGCTTCAAGGACAGCTTTTTTCCATCTACGTAACATTGCAAAAATCAGAAACTTTCTGTCCAAAAATGACGCAGAAAAATTAATCCATGCTTTTGTTACTTCTAGGCTCGACTACTGCAATGCTCTACTTTCCGGCTACCCGGATAAAGCACTAAACAAACTTCAGTTAGTGCTAAATACGGCTGCTAGAATCCTGACTAGAACCAAAAAATGTGATCATATTACTCCAGTGCTAGCTTCCCTACACTGGCTTCCTGTTAAGGCAAGGGCTGATTTCAAGGTTTTACTGCTAACCTACAAAGCATTACATGGGCTTGCTCCTACCTATCTTTCCGATTTGGTCCTGCCGTACATACCTACACGTACGCTACGGTCACAAGACGCAGGCCTCCTAATTGTCCCTAGAATTTCTAAGCAAACGGCTGGAGGTAGGGCTTTCTCCTATAGAGCTCCATTTTTATGGAATGGTCTGCCTACCCATGTGAGAGACGCAGACTCAGTCTCAACCTTTAAGTCTTTACTGAAGACTTATCTCTTCAGTAGGTCCTATGATTAAGTATAGTCTGGCCCAGGAGTGTGAAGGTGAACGGAAAGGCTGGAGCAACGAACCGCCCTTGCTGTCTCTGCCTTGTCGGTTCCCCTCTTCCCACTGGGATTCTCTGCCTCTAACCCTTTTACAGGGGCTGAGTCACTGACTTACTGGTGTTCTTCCATGCCGTCCATGGGAGGGGTGCGTCACTTGAGTAGGTTGAGCCACTGACGTGGTCTTCCTGTCTGGGTTGGCGCCCCCCCCTTGGGTTGTGCCGTGGCAGACATCTTTGTGGGCTATACTCGGCCTTGTCTTCGGACGGTAAGTTGGTGGTTGTAGATATCCCTCTAGTGGTGTGGGGGCTGTGCTTTGGCAAAGTGGGTGGGGTTATATCCTGCCTGTTTGGCCCTGTCCGGGGGTATCATCGGATGGGGCCACAGTGTCTTCTGATCCCTCCTGTCTCAGCCTCCAGTATTTATGCTGCAGTAGTTTATGTGTCGGGGGGCTAGGGTCAGTCTGTTACATCTGGAGTATTCTCTTGTCTTATCCAGTGTCCTGTGTGAATGTAAATATGCTCTCTCTAATTCTCTCTTTCTCTCTTTCTCTCGGAGGACCTGAGCCCTAGGACTACCTGGCATGATGACTCCTTGCTGTCCCCAGTCCACCTGGCCATGCTGCTGCTCCAGTTTCAACTGTTCTGCCTGCGGCTACGGAACCCTGACCTGTTCACCGGACGTGCTTGTTGCACCCTCGACAATTACTATGATTATTATTATTTGACCATGCTGGTCATTTACGAACATTTTAACATCTTGACCATGTTCTGTTATAATATCCACCCGGCACAGCCAGAAGAGGACTGGCCACCCCTCATAGCCTGGTTCCTCTCTAGGTTTCTTCCTAGGTTTTTGGCCTTTCTCAGGAGTTTTTCCTAGGGAGTTTTTCCCAGCCACCGTGCTTCTTTCACATGCATTGCTTGCTGTTTGGGGTTTTAGGCTGGGTTTCTGTACAGCACTTTGAGATTTCAGCTGATGTACGAAGGGCTATATAAATAAATTTGATTTGATTTGATCTGGGCATGTTCCCTTCTCAACAATCAACTCCTTTGTTTTGCTGATGTTGAAGGAGAGGTTATGACACCACAATGCCAGTGCCCTTACCTCCTCCCTATAGGGTGACTCGTCATTGTTGGTTATTAGGTCTATAACCGTGGTGTCATCCTCAAACTTGGAGTCTTGCAAAGCCATGCACTTGTGGGTGATCAGGGAGTACTGAGGACACACCCCTGTATTAAGAGTCAGTGTGGAGGATGTGTTGTTACCAATCCTCACAGCCTGTGGTCTGCCCGTTAGGAACTCCAGGATCCAGTTGCAAAGGGTGGTGTTCAGACCCAGAGTTTGGTATCAAGCTTGAAAGGAACAATGTTGAATGCTGAACTGTAGTCAATGAACAGCATACACACGTAGATGTGTTACGGCCGTGTGAATATTATCTTCCATGGATCAGTTGGCCAATTGGAGTGGGTCCAGTGTGCCTGGCCTGCTGAACTTAATATCAAAGCACTTCATGATGACCAAGGTGAGCACGGCAGTCAAGTTATTGAAATTAGGCCTGTCTTACATAAGACTTAGAAGTCTGTTTGTTCCTCTTCTGGGATTCTTCAAAAATGGCCTTACTATAGAGGAGGCTGTTGGGAGCAGCTATAGGAAGGTCTCATTTTAATGGATAGAATAAGTGGAACGGCATCAAACATGTGGTTTCCATATGCTTGATACGGTTTCCTATATTCTATTACAATGAGCCCATCCTCCAAAAACTCCAACCAGCCTCCTCTGCCTTACATGCACTAACATCACGTGACCATCCTTCCAAAGCCAGTGTAGCTACTGTACGTTTAATACAATTAAAGCCTTTTAAAAGCGAGAGCAAGATCCTTCATTTGTATTAAATCACACATACGATGTCTGTCTGTGTTTTACAATGTTGTGAATTGAACTCACAACATGGTCTTAAGTGGTTAATTCTTAAAATTAGACCTTAGGCTATATGCTGCATTTTGAAAATAAACATGCAATGTTTCATAGACTCAGATCAAGTCAGACAATTTGGAGCCACAAAATGCTTTATTTGCATGAAGGACCAGTTATCCAGGCCACAATGCCACTGCATATTCGTCACACACAAATGGTGTCTGGTATATTGCACTATAGATCCTCAAGTCTGCTGAAGCTAAGCTAAATATACGTCAATGCTGCTTACCATGTTTACTGTGCTCATTGCTGTTAGCAGGTAGAGAAAATACATCATGACTGCCATTTCAGATAGTTGTCATGAACCATAATATTTTGCATTTGGGAGGGGAACATTTAATCATGTACATTATTCTCCAATGGCACTCATGCACTGTGGTAATTGGCTCCAGGTGAGATCTGAGAGAAAGTTAGTTGTCACTTCCACACAGGGCCAGTAAGATCTTCTCATAGTCTCCCTTGGTGTCATCCTAAGGAGGTAAGAGACAGAGCACAGAGTTACTCTACAGAATATAAATGCCAATAATGTTTAGACATGTCACACCATTATAACATTTTAGTTAAATTATTTTCAGATGCCATATTTCCCAAATGGTTTGTCTTCTATCCAAACGCCGATTGGACCTAGTAATCAGAATGCCTTCTACAATGCGATGCATTACTTAACTCTGAGGGGGTCGTGTCAGTTCCCCAGACCCCGATTAAGTCTAGTCCTGGATATAAAACATTCAATGGAGGATCTGTTTAATTAGATTTTTAGTCCAGTACTATGCTTAATCTGGGAAAACAGTCCCTTGTCTTTTATTGCCACTTTGGCAGTGGAGATGTTTGCTCACCAGAATTTCCTGCGAGAGGGTTTTCCCAAATGTCTTCTTGTACTCCTGCTTAATCCGGGCCAGGTCTATTTCAGACCTGCTCACCATGACCCGGGTCAGAATATTGGTCCTGGTTCCTTTACCCTGGGGTTTGGCACAGACACACAAACTGAAGATTTATAACCGATAGTGGAAGCTCCTTAGCCTGAACCCAGATCTGTTTGTGCTGTCTTGTACAGTATGTGCATAACCAGTGTTCTTGTGTAGAATGTCACATCTTAACAAGGTTGTAATCATTAAGTAGAAAAATATACTAAACAGGGAGGAACTACCAGGATTTTTCCAACAAAAGCTCATTTTTGTTTTGAATATGCATTTCTGTTACGTACCATAATGATCAGGACCCAGGGCAACCTCTCATCTGGTACATAAAACCTAACAATGTATAACAATTAACACACCTTCATTGCCAAGTTGAGCCTCTCCGCAAAGAAAGCAGGCTTGCTTCCAGCACACTTCACTGAAAGACAGAAAGGAAAAACAGTCAAGTGACAGCATCGACAAGGGGCATTCTCCAAAGCTGTGTCAAGGTGGGGACTTGCGTAAGGCCCCCAAAAGGCTAAGGCCCTGACTGGACAAGAGGGATAGGAATGTAGACTAATAGTGAAATGCTTACTTACAGGCCCTTCCCAATGATGCAGAGAAATAGACAAGGAATAAATACACAATGAGTAACAATAACTTGGCTATATACACAGGGTACCAGTACTGCGGCGATGTGCAGTGGTATGAGGTAGATATGTACATACAAGTATGGGTAAAGTTACTCAGAAACAGGATAGACAGAGGCATATGTGAGGAGTCAGAAGAGTTTGTGCAAAAAGGGTCAATGCAGTTAACCAAATAGCTACCCGGACTAACTATTTATCAGTCTTATGGCTTGGGGGTAGAAACTGTTCAGGGTCCTGTTGGTTCCAGACTTTGTGCATCAGTAACACTTTCCGTGTGGTAGCAGAGAGAACAGTCTATGACTTGGGTGTCTGATGTCTTGACAATTTGTAGAGCCTTCTTGACACCTCCTGGTATAGAGGTCCTGGATGGCAGGGACCTCAGCCCCAGTGATGTACTGGGCCGTACCCACTACTCTCTGTAGCGCCTTGCGGTCGGATGCCAAGCAGTTGCCATACCAAGCTGTGATGAGGCCTGTCAAGATATTCTCAATGGTGCAGCTGTAGAACTTTGAGGATCTGAGGGCCCATGGCAAATCTTTTCAGCCTCCTAAGGGGGAAGAAGCGTTGTGCCTTTTAACAACTGTTGGTGTGTGGACAAATGACAATTCCTTAGTGACGTGGACACAGCAACTTGAACCCCCCCCCCCCCCCCCCCCCCCCCCCCGTGTTGAGGGTCAGCGTGGCGGATGTGTTGTCTACCCTCACCACCTGGAAGCGGCCCTTCCGGAAGTCCAGGATCCAGTTGCAGAGGGAGGTGTTTAGTCCCAAGGTCCTGAGCTTAGTGATTAGCATTGAGGGCACTATGGTGTTGAACACTGAGCTGTAGTCAATGAAAAACATTCTCACATAGGTGTTCCTTTCATCCAGGTGGGAAAGGGCAGTGTTAAGTGCAAAAAAGATAGCATCTGTGGATCTGTTGGGGTGGTATGCAAATTGGAGTAGGTCCGGGGTGTCTGGGATGGTGGTGTTGATGTGATCCATGACCAGCCTTGCAAAGCATTTCATGGCTACAGATGCCATTTAGACAGGTTACCTTGGCGTTCTTGGGCACAGTGACTATGTTGGTCTGCTTGAAACATGTAGGTATTACAGACTGGGTCAGGTTGAAAGTGTCAAAGACACTTGGCCAGTTGTTCCTAAGGTCTTTCCTTAAGTCAGACATAGTGCTCCATTGTCCTCACACAAAACAGAATGGCCATGAAATGATAAACAGGCATTTGCAATCAGTAATTGGATAATATTAATATGCCTTGGATAATGTGCCATCACATCTATTTATAAAAAAAGTTATGATTATTTTAGTCTCGAGACTTACTTTGCTCACAGTGTGGCCTTATTTGAATGAAGAAAATGGAGCCCATGGTGTAATGTCACAGGACTAAAGCCTAGTGAAGGGTGTGATGCAGCAGAAGACATGATTGAGGGTGATGTCCTCAAATAATCTGTGCATTGGAACATTACTAGGCTTGGACCTGGCTGTGTTCGCTCACCTACGGCAGTCAGACAGTTCTCAATGTCTCCCTTCAGCTCCAGGTCAATAGCCTTTGCCACATCGACCTTACTGTACTTGGAGTACCTCTCAAACGCTGAGAGAAAGAGAGTGGGAAAGGATTATGTACTTGAAATGATTACAGTATCAACCATGTGTGTTTGCACATGCAGTGTATGAAAATGAAAAAAAACACACATCTAGTATTAGTATTTGTGGTGCGTTGAACAAAATTAACATTCTATGATTTAAAAAATAATAATAATCCACTCAGGTATTTGCAGTGAAAAAAAAATAATGTATGAAGTGTCTAAAATGAATTCTAGACAAATGTGTCGCCCGACTTCAACAGAAGGGTGTCAAACTAATTTTGCGGGCTGCATTCGGCCTTCACTGAGGTTCAGAGGGCCCCACTTCAAAATGTACTATACATCTTCGCATTAAACATAAAAATATGGTCCTATATCACTTCCAATGCTCCCTGACTGTTTAGCTTTCGTTTCAATGACTGTTAGTCATGTCAGTCTGGCCAGCTATGAATGTAGGTCCGTTATCATTTATACAGTTTTGATTTGGTTTGTCATTTAAAATATGTTTTCCTCCCAAAATAAAACAACCCCCCCAAAAGCACCCGCAGGATTGAATGTGCTCATGGGCCGTATGTTTGACACCTCTGGTCTAACTGATGACAAAAACAAAGCACACTATAGGGCTACGACATAATGAACAGGTGGTGAGAAAAGTAATAGTGTAAGCTTATTGGGCAATGTCTTATTTACCAAATGTGTATACATGTGCAGTGTGGGTATATTCACCTTGGCGGAGCTGAGGAGCACTTCTGGTGGTCAGAATGTCTATGAAGACGGAGCAGTCTGTTCCCTTCCTCTTCTCTCCAGCCTCATACAGGGCCTATAGACAGATACAGTAGGCACGGGCATCACACACAAGGTTCGCATTACACAGTGACTCTTTGCGGTGCCCAACCTTGATTCTGACACTCTTCCATACCCTGGCATCACTGTCAGCAAGTTCCTGGTTCACCATGGTGTCCTCATTCCTAGTAGCCTACAGTATGTGAATGAGAGAGAGGGGGAGTGATGTTAATATTGCCAAACTATCTTTAAACATGTTTAATAAACAAACAAAACACACACCTTGCAGAGTGAGAGCAGAGCATTCCTGAAGTCTGCGCCTGTGTCAGATTTGATGTCATCCTCTAGCTCCTTTTTGTATTCTAGCAATGAAAATGCCATGATTATTGGTTTGTTGTAAATATCACACAGAACATTTACATAGACATATTTACATATTGCAGACACACCTCCCTTATAGACTTTCTTTATCTCTCTGATCTCCTTATTGGTCCTGGAGGCCAGAATCTCAACCAGAGTATCCTCGTCTGTGCCCAATCCCTGAGTGAGAAGGCGAGAGGGGATGGTGTGAACGGTCAACAAGGACAAAAGGGTCAGGTCACAAGTTGTAAAGCTGAGAAAGAGTCCAGGATCAGATAACAAACAGAAAGTGCAGGGCAGTGTTAATTATGCCCCAAACATGGAGGGACTACCTGCACTTGTTCAATAACATCTAATTTTCAGGTCTACTTCTATACCAGACACCTCACATCGTGAACTCTAAAGTACAGTAGATACCCGGCAGCACCGTCTCCTCACATATTAAAGCAGTCCCACCCATTGTAAAAGTCCCACCTTTTTGCCTCCCTCACAACAGTGTAATAATGCATCAGAATGAGTCACTCTGGGCTGAACGCGAGGAAGTGGGTGGGTGGGTGTGACTAAGCAGCACACCAAGAATACTGGATGACGACATCACATCTCCCTCTTTACTCTGCGGTGTAAAGTACTTTAAAGTTGTTTTACTTAAGTAGTTTTTGGGGGTATTTATATTTGACAACTTGTACTTTACTATATTCCTTAAGAAAAATATTGTATTTTTTAATCCATACGTTATCCCTGACGCCCTAAAGTACTCGTTACATTTTTAATGCTTAGCAGGACAGGAAAATGGTCCAATTCACACACGTATCAACAGAACATTCGACATCCCTACTGCCTTTGATCTGGCGGACTCACTAAACACATGCTTCGTTTGTAAATTATGTCTGAACGTTGGAGACCCTGGACATCTGTAAAAAAAAAATTAAACTAGAAAATGGTGCCATCTGGTTTGATTAATATGAGGAATTTGGAATGATTGAGCAGTATATTTAAGTAAGTGTCAAAAAAATAAAGGGAACACTTAAACACATCCTAGATCTGAATGAAAGAAATACTTTTTTCTTTACATAGTTGAATGTGCTGACAACAAAATCACACAAAAATAATCAATGGAAATCCAATTTATCAACCCATGGAGGTCTGGATTTGGAGTCACAATCAAAATTAGTGGAAAACCACACTACAGGCTGATCCAACTTTGATGTAATGTCCTTAAAAGAAGTCAAAATGAGGCTCAGTAGTGTGTGTGGCCTCCACGTGCCTGTATGACCTCCCTACAATGCCTGGGCATGCTCCTGATGAGGTGGCGGATGGTCTCCTGAGGGATCTCCTCCCAGACCTAGACTAAAGCATCCGCCAACTCCTGGACAGTCTGTGGTGCAACGTGGCGTTGGTGGATGGAGCAGGACATGATGTCCCAGATGTGCTCAATTGGATTCAGGTCTGGGGAACGGGCGGGCCAGTCCATAGCATCAATGCCTTCCTCTTGCAAGAACTGCTGACACACTCCAGCCACATGAGGTCTAGAATTGTCTTGCATTAGGAGGAACCCAGGGCCAACCACACCAGCATATGGTCTCACAAGGGGTCTGAGGATCTCATCTCGGTACCTAATGGCAGTCAGGCTACCTCTGGCGAGCACATGGAGGGCTGTGCGGCCCCCCAAAGAAATGCCACCCCACACCATGACTGACCCACCGCCAAACCGGTCATGCTGCAGGATGTTGCAGGCAGCAGAACGTTCTCCACGGCGTCTCCAGACTGTCACATCTGTCACATGTGCTCAGTGTGAACCTGCTTTCATCTGTGAAGAGCACAGGGCGCCAGTGGCGAATTTGCCAATCTTGGTGTTCTCTGGCAAATGCCAAACGTCCTGCACGGTGTTGGGCTGTAAGCTCAACACCCACCTGTGGACGTCGGGCCCTCATACCACCCTCATGGAGTCTGTTTCTGACCGTTTGAGCAGACACATGCACATTTGTGGCCTGCTGGAGGTCATTTTGCAGGGCTCTGACAGTGCTTCTCCTGCTCCTCCTTGCACAAAGGCGGAGGTAGCGGTCCTGCTGCTGGGTTGTTGCCCTCCTACGGCCTCCTGATGTACTGGCCTGTCTCCTGGTAGCGCCTCCATGCTCTGGACACTATGCTGACAGACACAGCAAACCTTCTTGCCACAGCTCGCATTGATGTGCCATCCCGGATGAGCTGCACTACCTGAGCCACTTGTGTGGGTTGTAGACTCCGTCTCATGCTACCACTAGAGTGAAAGCACCGCCAGCATTCAAAAGTGACCAAAACATCAGCCAGGAAGCATAGGAACTGAGAAGTGGTCTGTGGTCCCCACCTGCAGAACCACTCCTTTATTGGGGGTGTCTTGCTAATTGCCTATAATTTCCACCTGTTGTCTATTCCATTTGCACAACAGCATGTGAAATTTATTGTCAATCAGTGTTGCTTCCTAAGTGGATAGTTTGATTGACTTGGAGTTACATTGTGTTGTTTACGTGTTCCCTTTATTTTTTTGAGCAGTATATATTTTAAACCAAATCCTTTCACTCAAGTAGAAAGTTACTGGGTGTCTAACTTGAGTCCTTTTCTATTAAGTCATCTTTACTGTTACTCAAGTTGACAATGTGGTACTTTTCCCACCACTGATTACTCTTTAAATATTTGTATTCTGTTACCATCTCTAGGCCTACATAAACAAGAGGGAATCTGCACAGTTGTTTGTATTCTAAGTAGTAGTGTTGTTTTCGGAGTTAGTGAGTGACTAGCTGCGTGCATGTTTACCTTCATGGCCAGTTTGAGCTGTTGGGCGTCATATTGGGCTGGCGTCTTGAGCAGAGCCAGAACCACATCCTCCAGGTCTCCCTTTAGGGCCGACTTCAGGGCAGTCTCCAGAGGCTGCAGAGAGATGGGTGACACTCTTCCACAGTCATACACAAGTGTGTGCGTGTTAGGCTGGAGTTTGCATTTTAGGACCGATGGAATTGTGCAAACTCCACCCACCGCATATCCTAAACCAAACTAGTGTGCTGGTAAGTGTGTGTGTCACCGTTTACCTTGCCGCTAGCCTTTTCGTAGGTAGCTTTGATCTGCTGTCTCTGGGCGTTGCTCCTCCTCACCAGCACATCAATGATGGTGTTCTCATCCACACCTGCATCACAAGATGGAGGGACTTGTTCAATAAGAAACGCTGTTGCATATGTAGCCTAATCCATGAGCCCTTTTTTACTAATACAAAATCTCTGTATGGCCCCGGCCAAACGGTGAAGCAACCCTGACTACTCACCAGCAACAATGAAAACACTGACATGTTCATACTAGTGTTGTCAGGATACCCATTTTTGTACTTTGCTACCAGGTTTAGTATTACGATAATCAATACCGAAAGGATACTCGTATGGCTCAGTTGGTAGAGCATGGTGCTTCAACGCCAGGGTTGTGGGTTTGAAAATGTACATCACTACTGTAAGTTCTTATTTACAGAGGGCATACACGTTTGTTATTAAGGCACACGAAAGTTCACATGTTCCAGAAGGCATTTCTGCACAATATTTTTTAAATTTTTTTAAGTTTACAATCAAATGGCTCTCCTGTGAAGTAGTGACGCGCGACATACGCCTAGTGTCCTGAAACGAGTCACATATTTCCAACTTGACAGAGTGAATGGGGTGATTACACACACGCACGTGTGTGTGTGTGTAAGGTGCTATAAAACAAATTCCTTGCTTGTCTCAGCTAAAGCTGGAAATATCTAACAATTAATGATAGTGCTGATGGAAATGTGCTGTTTAATTATATTATTTATGTTTGCCACATACGTAAATTGTGTTTTGTTTGTTGACTGAAAAACAAAAAGGTAATAAAACTTGAACAAAGTGCATGGGCAGACATTTTTGTGGTACGGGGACCTATCTACATTCACCCCTAGCTATGTAACACACATATAGGGTATGTCAATCTCACCTTTGGCCTTGATGGCCTTATCCAAGATGCCTACATCCCCGTCGACACTGAAATGCGGGTCAGGAGTCACAGTGCCCTGATTGGGTAAGGTCTGAGAGAGAGAACACTTAGTTTCATTCAGTGAATGACTGTACACCTTCACAAAATACAGAAGCAAAGAAATGAACAGCCCATACCACATATTATTTGTATTATGTTAATAATCATACCACATCATATAAAGAATATGTTACTAACAGCGGGAGAGAGCAGGAATTGTACAGTTTTCTCCGGTTTCAACAGTTTCTGAAGGGAAGGGCCCCTACTCCTAAATTCCTTCTATGAGTCACAAGTTAAGTACGGCTCCTCCCATTATTTTGTCTCTCAGACTCTGACCCCCTTTCTTTATCCTCAACAGCCATCCCTTTTGGTCTCACCTTTCTCTGTCCTCCCTCCCAGTCCCCCCCTGTCTATCCAGCTACAAATGTACAAACACCGCCTGGTAATTTTTTCCACACATGCATACCACAAGAGGGGGAAAAAAAGAGCAGATTTGGGACGCTCGCTCTAGAAAGTGGAGCAGAACCCTACCGAGTCGTCGGGCAGGCCCAGATAGACGGTCTGCTGCAAGAAGGCTGCGATGAATGACATGGTGGTACGGGTCTGAAGAGGAATAGGGGGATTCAGTAATAACCACAGTATTAATAATATCCTTTGTATTGAACACCAAGGCCTTTTACATTTCTGAGTGTGAAATGGAGAGATTAAAGGCTCTTTGTTGCCAGAATATGCTACAATACAAGACCAATTTGGTCAAATTATATTTCTGTGGACTCATGCAACGCAACCTCGTACACTTTTTATGCCTCATTGAATCTGGTACAAAAATATATTTTGCTATGACTGCCACTTACATAGGATAATCATCATTACATAGAGTAAAAGTAAACATGCCTAGAACATGTGGATATAATTCGTGTTTTTGATGCGACACAGATTATTTGTCACTGCAGAACAAATTGCCCCCATCTATTTCACAATGGTATGGCAAAAATTGTCTGGTGACCACGCCTAGAATTGGAATCATGTAGAACTCGCCCAAAACTTTAACCGTTTCGTCCATTTTACTCAATTAGTTCAATGGTTTAAGACATAACAGGATCCCCTATATACAATTATTAATCAAAAATAATTATGAAAATGTCACTACTACGCCAGCCACACATACACACACACACACATCCTTTGGCTACCTAAGCGACAAACAAACAAGGATGTAGGCTACGTACAGTAAAGTTCCTTGACAACGTAGCTGTATTTAGAATGTAGGCAAGCGGGGAAGTTAGTTTCCCAGTTTAACACGGTTCAAACTCCCGAATAAAATAGAGAAATTAACAAATTACTGTTACCTAGGCTCGATGTCGCGGTGCTCAATTTCCTGGAGTAGGTTTATTGAATCACAAACAGGATCTTTTACCGGCTGCCCAAAGATGAGGACTGGAAAACTTTCTCAGACTGAGCTTGCAGAGGCGTTGTGAAGTTGCGCTCATGTATTTATATAGCCACACCTAGCAATGTGCATCCCACAATCGCGCTTCACTACCAATGACTGGTGCCGCGGAAAAGTTTCCATGCAGTCCAATAAGGAAAATGGAAAAAAAACGGAAAATCCTGACACAATTTGGTTAAATGAAAACAGATGTGGGATGTTCAATTACCCTCTTGAGTTGATGTTAACAAATTACATATTTAATATATACACTACAAATTGAGAGGTAAAAATAGATTTCTTAACTATAAGAGGTTAAACCATGTTTCCAGTTTTGTATGTGAGTAAATCAAGACAGCTCTGATGGAAACAGGAAGTTTAGGTAAAGTGTTAGAAATGCCGACAAATCATTTGTTTGTTCGACATGGTGGGATCTGTTTGTGTCAGTAAAATTAATTATGCTAGAAATGGCGGTGGAAAGGACTTGATGCGCAACTATAAATAATATCAAAATAAACTTGGAGTCACGAGATGATATGGTGTGTGGGCCTTCCATTAGGACTCGAGAAACCATGCAGTTTTTTAGGCTACAAATGAAATAAGTTATGATGAACATTGGAGGCTGCTGGTGGGAGGACGGCTCATAATAATGGCTTGAATGCAGCAACTTGAATGGCATCCAACACATGGAAATAATGTGTTTGATGTATGTGATACCATTCCACTTATTCCGCTCAAGCCGTTACCATGAGCCCGTCCTCCCCAATTAAGGTGCCACCAACTTCCTGGTGAAAGTGCATAGTGATCTTTATGCTCCTTTCAAATAAATATCAAGGGTCTTATTCTGGTGACATGATGTTTGACTGCTGTTTGAGAAATACAAGTATTATCGCTATTACAGCCTAGTATTACAGCCTACCCCATATGCACTACACAGAACGCACTGCAACTGCCTCTGCAACGCAATGCGGCAAGGCAAACCCAGCGTTCTATTGGAAATGTATGTACTTCGGGCCCAGATTCACAAAACACTTCTTACGCAAAAATGTAAGAAGCTTCTTAAGAAAAAAAATAAAGAAGTTCATAAAATGGTTCGTAAGTCCAATTCCTCAACAATATCTCAAGATTTAATGATTTTCTTCTCAAATATCTTATTACAAATATTCTTAAGATGTTTGTTGCTAGGCAACCGTTTTTGCTAGCTATCTAGCTAAACATGTTACATTGCTTTCAATTGCTTTTTTCTCTCACTAACCTGAGTTTAAGACCACGGTTTAGCTGTCTTGGAATTAAGAACATTTCCAATAACTTTATTTTCAAGAATCTAATTTCTTCTTAATTTTTTGCTTAAGGAGAAACATAAGACATTTGCTTAACTTTCTTCTTAAGGAAAAATCGCAGTTAAGAAGACATTTCTTCTTAAGAAGGTTTTGTGAATCTGGTTCCAGGTGTACCAAAATGCAATAACTACGAATATTTTTTATAACTAAACCAAGATAGACCACAACCTGTCGTTTCCAATGGGAATAAATGAGTCATAGTGGGCAGAACAAGCAAGGAAGTGGACATAGCCAAACACGAACTAGCAAGATCCAATTGACGCGTTCTAGTGTGCATCCGCATATTTCCGTCAGGGAACGGAACCTCTGTGAAGTGCACGTGTGCAATAACTCCATTCGCCTTTGTACTCATTCTAAACAACGTGCTTTTTAAAAGATTTTGCAAAGGGTAAAGTCTACAAAACTTAGTCCAGTTTGTTGATAACTGTATTGAGATCAAATGTGTCATCGGTGAGAAAATCTGCAGAATGTCTGCCTCCACTCCCACAGCTGGCCAGTGGGCTTTCTCTCAGTACCATATTTGATATATTTGGTAGTGAGTGGAAACGCCAAGTGGATGCTTCAAATTTATACATCCGGTGAAATAACTGTTTCATTGTTCTATCTGCGATTTCGATGTTGGTGTGATCGAGGCGTTAGGCTATGAAAGTTTTGCCTCTGGGAGTGTAATTGAGCCAAAAGGGGTTTCCTTAAAGGTGCAATATGCAGAAATCACTACACCATTTCCTGGTTGCTAAAATAGTTTGTCTAATTTCAGTTTATTTGACAAAACAAGCAATATATAGTGTAAGTAATCATTGTCCCATCCAAACCACTGTGAAATATATTTTCAATAACCAAAAATATTGTATTTTCAGCTATTTAAAGCTGGTGTACAAAACTGAAAGTAAAAGACGCAAAAAACGAAACATAAGAATGGGAAGCATAGAAATAGCGCACATACAGTTGAACATATCTACTGCTTCTTAGACTTGCTTTCAATGAAAATGACATATCTACAACACACATTTCTATGTGAATTTGGTCGGGTCGCCCAAAAAGTTACATATTGCAGCTTTCAGAGGTCGAGACAGCAGCTGCGGTAGAGAGAGAGAGAGAGAGAGAGTCGAAAACAGCAGGTTAGCACAAACTCCCCCTGACCTGTGGGAGCTGTTTCCGGATAGGTTGCTAGGAAGGTTGTTAAGGGGCCGGACATCTGCTCATCCTCTTGACCATACAGGTCACACAATACTTGCCGTCTCCCTCAAGCAGTGGTAGAGAGCAACATCTTTGTCTCTGCCCATCAACAACTGGACTCACTCATATTGCTGGACTTCTAGGATGGTTGCCTAAAGTGAGTTGTGTGAAGTATAGATTGTTCTTAACAGTTAGTTGTTACAAATGTTTTATGCTGCCTTGGTGTATATCTGTATTGCAATATGTGCAGGTAGAAGAAGCTGGGGTCCTGGGCTACATGGTTACACGTGGTCTGCGGTTGTGAGGCCGGTTGGACATACTGCCAAATTCTCAAAAATGACATTGGAGGCGGCTTATGGTAGAGAATTGAACATTCAATTCTATGGTAACAGCTCTGGTGGACATTCCTTCAGTCAGCATGTCAATTGCACGCTCCCTCAAATCTTGGGACATCTGTGGCATTGTGTTGTGTGACAAAACTGCACATTTTAGAGTTGCCTTTTATTGTCCTCAGCACAAGGTGTACCTGTGTAATGATAATGCTGTTTAATCAGCTCATTGATATGCCACACCTGTCAAGTGGATGGATTATCTTGACAAAGGAGAAATTCTCACTAACAGGGATGTAAACAAATTTGTGCCCAACATTTGAGAGAAATAAGCTTTTTGTGCATATAGAACATTTCTGGGATCTTTTACTTCAGCTCACGAAACATGGGACCAACTGTCATGTCTAGTCCCGCTCCTCCCCTCCGACATTCGACGTCGCCGGTCAACTAACCACTGGTCCTGGCAACCCATATTCACACACACCTGGCAACCACCATTGCGCATACCTGCGTGTCATCATCAGTCACACCTGGACCTCATTACTCCCTGATTACTTACCCTTCTTATATCACTCTTTTATCACTAATTTTCAGGTAGTATTGTTTGTGTTTTCATGTCAGATGCTATTCTTGTTTTGGTCCATGTTATTGAACTCACTCACTCACTGCACCTGCGTCCTGACTACCTGTGTCTACGTTACAAAATACTACCTCACCAAATGGAAGCAGCGGTTAAGTTAAGCATGACATCTCCCAGATGGTCAGCGAATAGAGAAACTTTGCCAACACCACGACCAGCTGGCACAACTGGGGATAGCTATGGAAGAGGTTCTTCGACATTTCCAGAGGGGTGTCACCTCCAACCACCGGAGGATTCTCCACCACGGGTCGAGCCAGCACCCCAGCCTGTCCAATAGTCCGCCCACGTCAGCGATGCCCGTTTGTCCCTCCCAGACAAATGTGATAGGGTCTCCATCCAAATCCCGTGGCTTCCTACTCCAGTGCTCCCTCTTTCACTCATCAGATGAGAGCCCCCACCACTGAGAGGTCTAAGGTTGCCATGGTTATTTCCCTGCAGACCAGGTGGGCGTGGGCTACGGTTGTCTGGCGGAACTTGGTTCCTATGAGGGGTGCAGTGGGATCTTCGACCATCCACCAGAGGGGGGTGAGTGCCTACTCCAACTACGGCAGGAAGGCCAGAACACGGTGGCGTAAGCGCTCACCTTTCGGACAGTAGCAGCATCCAGTGGATGGAATGAGCCGGCGCTCTGCACCCTATTCAGAAGAGGGTTGCGCGAAGAGGTCAAGATGCAGTTGGCATGCTGAGATGACACTTTAACCTTCGACTCACTCAATCCAATGGTCATCCGTCTGGATAACCTTTGGGAGCGTCTGTACCCCCATTTCCTCTTTCCCTCCTTGTTGACCATTCTGAATCCGAACCTGAACCCCATAGAGGTAGGGGCCACACCTCTCCGTGGCATCGCCAGAGACAGCTGGGGCTCTGTCCCTATTGCAGCCAGGAGGGTTACCAGCGTCAGTGGTGTCCGGTACACCCTAACCTCCATGGTTAGGGCATCCACCGGTATGCTCCACTAGTGCAGAGGGGCGGCCACGTGACCTTCCATATCCCAGTCTTGGCATGAGTATTCCATTTTCATTGTTTTCTGCCAAACCCTTTACGGTTTCTATTTCGCTGGCTGTTGCTCAAGTGTTGTCTCTAGCTCTAGTGGACTCCGGTGCTGCTTGGAACTTCATCGACCAGGTCCTCGCCTCCTCCCTGAACTTAACCTCATACACGCTCTCCTCTCCTTTTCCTATCCAAGCTCTGGACACACGACCTTTGGGATTCGGCACAGTGATACACATCACAGCACCACTCACCCTCACCGTGGGACCTATGCATCAGGAAAGCCTTCCCTCCGCACCTGTACACAAGGTAAACCTTGATCTCCCGTGGCTCCAATGTCATATGGTCAAGTAGGAAAATTACCGCTTGATGACCAGGATGTCGGAGGACCAGCTTTTCCATATCCTGTGGTTCCATGCCGGTTGAGGGCCCTGTGAGTGTCCACCAGCCAATCAATCGGCCCTGCCGTATTGTTGGCCCTGTGTGTTGGGATGTAGATGTGGACATCCGCCAGGCTCTGGAGTAAAACCCAATCCTGCCCTCCAGAGCGCAGCTATGTTCCCACAGGGGTGAGCGTTCGGCTGTTTGCCTGGGCACACACATCCCGCGCCGCTGGACACTCAGGTATCACCCACACAATCAATCCCTTTCTGATAAATACTAGTGGCCCACTTTGGCGCAGGACGTAGCCCACCGAGCACAATCCGAACCTGAATTGACAATCCAAATCCCCCTGCAATGCTCCAACAGTAGAACTCCTTCCTGTGCCTCAGCGTCTGTGGTCTCATCAGTCCATTGACTTTGGTACTGATCTCCCCTCTTTTGATGGTTTTACCACAATTTTGCTGATAGTGGACAGATTCTCTAAATCATGCCGTTTCATTCCTGTCTGGGATCCCTACCGCTCTCCATGTCGCTGAGGCACTGTTCCAGCAGGTTTTCCGGCACTATGGCCTTCCGGAGGCCCCCAATTCACGACACGGGTGTGGAAAGCCTTCATGGAGAAGCTGGGGGGTCACAGTCAGCCTCACTTCCAGGTACTGGCCTCAGTTGGACAGGCAGGTGGAGAGGATGAACCTGGAGCTGGGGAGGTTCCTGTGGAGTTACTGCCAGGACCGGCAGGTGGAGTGGGCCTGTCATGCCAAATAGTGTCCCCTCTGCGTCACAATGGGATTCGACGAGTTCTAGCTTCTGTTGCTAGGGCTGTTGCGAGAACATTCTGACCGGATTACAAAATGAACCAAAGCGTCCATTGCTATGCTGGTTGCTTGGATCTATTTTACTTCATTGCGGTCGTGAAGGAAGGAGATTGCAGGCAGTTCTATTTCACCGCATAAACACTCGCGCAGTCCACGCAAAATTATTTCCTCAGAATTGCTCTCCAAGGATGGTGTTTTTGATGGTGACAACCTGACTACCTGCTGCTTCAGAGGACTGGAAAGAGAACACACTTTCTTTACCATGTCTTTATATAATAATTTAATCTGTTTTTAGATTGATGTTACTAGCTACTGTACTTTTTTACCTCAGCCTGCCTAGTCATTTACAGTAGCTGGCCAGCCAGCCAGTTTGATTTATCTAACGCTAGCTAGCTACTGTTATTGTAGCTTGCACTTCAATGGCATCCCTGAGATTTTTCTCTTATCTTTCCAAACAGGCGAAGTACTATGAAGAAACCACTGATCTCGACAACCATTCAGGGTAACGTTAAGCAGTTAACTTCTATTAGATAACTGGACGTATGTAGCTATGTACAACCATTTTCCATCTTGCTAGCTATACATATTGTTCAGTGAAGGCTGCTGAGGGGAGGATGGCTCATAATAATGTCTGGAATGGAGTAAATGGAATGGTATCAAACACGTGGTTTCCATGTGGTTGATATCATCCAATTGACTCCATTCGAATCATTATAAGCCGTCCTCCCCTCAGCAGCCTCAACTGATGTAGTTATGTCTGTCATATTGAGGTGTCTAGCTATAAGTTAAACCTGATCAATCAAATGGATAGGTGTAAGCAATTATGGTAACTCCAGTTGACCTTAACTAGGCGTCTTCGCTAGACAGACAGAGGGGAGGGGGGAAGGATGAAAGGAAGAGTGACAGACAGATGGAGAGGGAGAGATAGCAGTTCAACTTCTCTTCCTGTCAATAGATATCGCTTTCTTAACCCTTCCTCCAGGTTTGGTGACTGGACCAACCAAACCCTCAAGACTGCCATGGGCAAGTCCCTTGATTGGTACCAGGAAGGGTGGGAGAACAACCTGAAGGTCATTTTCTCTTTGCACACAGCAGCATCCAGGCCTCCACCGATTGCGAATGCGAGCCGCAGCTGTTGACTGAGGTATACAATGCAATTGGATATACAATTATTGCATATACTGTAGTCTTTCAAATTTGTGATTGACTTAGTTTGTCTATTGCTATGTTTGTATAACGTACTTTCAGATCACTGAAACTCCACCTGATGTGGTGGAAGTTGTCAAACCAGATCAAACCGCCTTCAAAGACCACCTTCAGGCGTAGACTGAGAAGGATGTGGAGGTTTTTGACCAGGTAAAGATGATTGTCCGCTGTTAATTTATTTTCTGGCCCTCCAAGAGATATGTAAGTAATGTATTTGTAATATGAAATATAATTGCATTTATTCCTGTTATCAATCAAGATGAGACTGAACATGGACAAGGCACAGGAGAAACAGAAGGAGAGCTACCAGTGCAGAATCAAGATGGGGACCAAGTGCTATGACATACAGGTGAATAACTTGGTTTGGAAGAAGGACGAAAGGAAGGCGAGACCTTTTTCGCTCCTAGCTGGGGTCACCATCTGTTAAAGTGACCATAAAAAAATCTCATAAATATTTGCACGCAAAATAACCTGAAGCTAGTTTTAGTTTCCATAACACTGATATTTTTGTCTTCCTAGGGTTACCTCGGTGGAAGCCAACCATCTTCTACAGTTGGAGCAGCTGGACAGTCGACCACTGAAAGCACTGACGCCCTACACTTCAGTGAAGCCCAATAGACAAAGTATGTTAAGCTTTGGTTGACGTTTGAGAAAGCAAGAAATGGTAGTTATGCTGAGCTTATAAAAATGTACCTCTTCAATTTACCTCCACATGACTTTAGGATCATAGACTGTCTGAGCCCCCCAGGAGGTGTCCCATCCACCCGAACCAGTGAGTTCAGATCAGTCTGATTCTTTGTGCTCTGAGTCGGAGGGGGACCAGCTTGAGGTAAGCTATACCTTCCAAAAGTGTTAAAGTACATATCTCCCATTTATAACACTGCACTAATCATCACATTTTCTCACAGTACAGTGTAACCTGTGTGTTTCTCGGTCTTCTACCCTGTTCCCTTTTAATTCTGCTCCTGTTCTCCAGGAGCTAGGGGGTTCTGCCTAACACCCAGATGTGGATCCACCTGATGTCCTCCATTACAACCACCCTTCAAATGCTCATTACATCAGCTACTGTTGTCATTATCTATTAAGTTTTCTTGCTCTATCATAATGTGAGACCCAGATAAACCAAAAAAGATTAAATTGATTTGCATATGAATGGAGTGGAAATTAGCTGACTTCGTAGTCTGTAAAGTAAATAACTTTAATGTGTCAAGCAGATTACACTTTCTTTGCCAGTTCTGTAACGTAGCGATGTTTAAGACATGGATATCATGTTGTAATGTTAACAAGGTACCCAAAAGTAGTTTGAATTCATATTTTATTAGTTAAGCAACTTGTTCAAACAGTAAAATTGTGGCGGAAATCTGCCTTGTTTGCATAGCGATGATGAAAATCTCATTTAGGCTGTAATCTCAAACTCTAATCATTAGGTCATCACACCGTTGCTACAGCAACGGACGCTAATAGTTTATAGAATCCCATTGTGAAGCAGAGGACGCTATTTGTCATGACAGGCCCAATTCCTTCCTTGGGTGGAGTATGCCCAGAATTTGTTGTGTCATTCCTCCACCGGGCTGACTCCCTTCCAGTGTATTCTGGGTTACCAGCCAGCCCTGGCCCCATGGACTCCAAGCCAGACCGAAGTGCCATCCGCCTCAGAAGGAGCAGGCGGTTCGCCACAGCAGTGAGGCGTGTCGTGGATATTCTACTCCATAATGAGGAGAGACATGAACCATTAAGAATCAGCTATTCTTTAATCAAAAAGTATTAATAAGGGAGCAAGTCACCATACACACAGCGTGAATAGAGAGAGCTCAGAGATTGTTGGGGCTTGCTTTATATAGCCCAACCTTGTTACATTTCCTTAATCCACCACAACTGTCTCAATGTGTCGAACCAACTGATATCTACTGGATGAGGTGGCCAAATATTCTGAGTTCTCTTGTGAGTATTAAGGACTGTTTGGTCTTAGAATAGAGGATAAGGAGAGACTTTGTTCAGAACAGGTGCCTCATTTCAAACATGCACGTTTTAGAGTACAGGGAGGGGTTAAGAACACGAGATGTTTACAGCCGTAGTGGATTCGGTACAGAGTTAGGTGAAAACAGCAATTTACACAACCAGAGTAACATGATTGTACATAACTATCATTTAAATAATTTGTTGTTTTTTTTCCCCCACAGGCGCCCATGTTTGATGCTGGTGATCGCATCTGGCTCTCCACCAGGAACCTCCCACTCCATCTGCCATGTAAGAAGCGGAGTCCCCGATTTGTGGGGCCATTCAAGGTCCTCCGGAGGGTCAACAAGTAAACATACAGATTACAACTCCCCTCTAACTACCGGAGTTCACCCTCTTTTCACGTTTCCCTCCTTAGGCCAGTGGTTCCTGGTCCCCTGGCTGACGATGTCCCGCACAACACTCCTCCAGCTCCCCTGGACATCGAGGAAGCCCCACCTATGTCATCAGATCCCTCCAGGACTCCCGACATCATGGGGGGTCGGCTTCAGTACAGAACCGCCCCTGCTTCAGTACATGGTGGACTGGGAGGGGTATGGTCCAGAAGAGCGGTGTTGGGTTCCAGGGTGGTGGTGTTGTACACTATCACGTCTCCTCCCCTTCGACGTCACCGGTCTACTAACCACTGGTCCTGGCACCCATCTTCACGCACACCTGCATCTCATCAGTCACAACTGGACCTCATTACTCCCTGCTTACTTACCCTTCTAATAGCACTCTTTTGTTACTAGTTTTCAGGTAGTATTGTTTGTTTCCATGTCAGACGCTTCTCTTGTTTTGTATCATTCCATGTTCATTGATATTAAACTCACTAACTGCACCTGCTTCCTGCGTCTACGTTACACCTTATATGTTGCCTTTATATTTTTGTTCAGTATACATTCCCATGTGCATCCCCATATTCATCTTCCTTGGTGTGTTTAAATAGAGTTCCTTTGTAACTCTAAGGCTGCTTTATTCCCCTCTAACTGGGGGCGGTGTCAATTGGGCACAAACCAGAAATGTGTAGAGCCGTGTCGCTCTTTCAGAAGTGTTTCCATACTTGAGGGGTGTGTCTATACACTACCGTTCAAAAGTTTGGGGTCACTTAGAAATGTCATTGTTTTTGGAAAAAAATGCTTTTTTTTGTCCATTAAAATAACATCAAATTGACCAGAAAAGCATTGTTAATGGTGTGAATTACTATCATAGCTGGAAACGGCAGATTGTTTAAAATTGTATTTATGGAATATCTAGAGGCCCATTATCAGCAACCATCCCAATCCAAGTTTATCATTTTAAAAGGCTAATTGATAATTAGAAAACCCTTTTGCAATTGTTAGCACAGCTAAAAACTGTTCTGATTAAATAAGCAATAAAACTGGCCTTTAAACTAGTTGAGTATCTGGAGCATCAGCATTTGTGGGTTTGATTACAGGCTCAAAATCCCTAGAAACAACGACCTTTCTTCTGAAACTCGTCAGTCTATTCTTGTTCTGAGAAATTGCCAAGAAACTGAAGATCTCGTACAACGCTGTGTGCTACTCCCTTCACAGAACAGCGCAAACTGTCTCTAACCAGAATAGAAAGGAGTGGGAGGCCCCGGTGCACAACTGAGCAAGAGGACAAGTACATTAGTGTGTCTAGTTTGAGAAACAGACGCCTCACAAGTCCTCAACTGGCAACTCCATTAAATAGTACCCGCAAAACACCAGTCTCAATGTCAACAGTGAAGAGGCGACTCCGGGATGCTGGCCTTTTGTACTTTTTTTGTAACACTTTTGTAACTGCAGTAGCCTAGTGCAGGGCCACCGTGTCCCCCCTGCCGCCCCACAGTTTGGGAACCACTGGCCTAGTGCAGTCATTTTGTAGTTCAACTGTAGTTATTTTGCAATTACTGCGTCCAAATTAACACTATTCATTTTTGTAAGGGTAGGCAGATAACAAGGATTCCACATGGCAATGTTTTTTTTAAGTGCAGCATATTTGTTTGCTTTATAGATTAGTGAGAGTGAACCTGCCTTTACACTGCTCTTGGCAGACTGCTTTGCATAATTGAAAACACCTCACATTCCTGCGCATGATGAATGAGGGGATTGCATTCGTTTATTAGGGCTGTCACAATTACGTATAACTGTGTAACAGACTGTCATGGATGAAAATAACCATAACTGTTTACATTTTTACCAAAGATATTTTGTGGAATGAACAGCTGACTATATGGGATGGTAGGGAAATCATGTGGTTGAGTCCTTTTCAACTGTAACATGGACTCTTAATAACAACGTGATGAAACCACAGAGTTTTTAAACCCAAAGGCGCAACATCGCGAGACTTCCGGGAATGCTTGCGAAACAGACCAAACCGTTTGAGAAGTCAATGAGAGAAGTGAAAGATTCTTCCTTAGTTGTTCATTTCCTCAAAATCTAGTCAACGTCTTAAGTAGCTGAACGTTTTATTACTCACATCTTGTGAAAGTGAACAAACAGTCACGTTTACATTTGTCAAAAACAACTTCATATTAAAGGACTGCCTTTGATTTGAAGGCCTGCATATGCACAGTTCGCCACGAGATGACTGTTAGACCCGATAATGTGTTTCTACACGAGCTTAGCTAACCATTGGTTCCCAAACTGTGGGGTCTAAGGGGAACTCAGTCCAGCTTTCAACTTACTCTTGAAAGCTGTAACAGTAGAATGCACAAGGTGCAATTTTGAAATGAGGTAGTGCATGATCAGTTTTCCTCTTGTCATGTCAGTCATTGCAGACCTTAGAGCTATTTATAACTTGTCAGAAATGTCCAGATGAACTAGCCCATGCCAGCTAACAATTTTTATCCCATAGATTTTGTTGCAATGTTTGAGTCACTCAAATATCACATGAATACACATTAGACATGGCAAAATGTATAGAATTGCAAGAAAATGAGCTTAAAAACGGCAAAATGTTCTCTGCGCCCCATGACAAAATGTGTAGAATTGCATGAAATAAGCTTTAAACCTACACCATTTTCTCTCCGCCACCAAGAGGGGTGTGAACAGTTGATGTCACAGTGCTTGTGCCCATTGAAATAGATGTGCCACGCGTGCAGGGAGGGCGCGGGATGTTCCCCAATGCTGGAAGGGGGGCCTGAGTGGAAAAAGTTTGGGAACCTCTGAGCTAGCCAACGTCGCCATGACATCGCCTATAAGTGTGATTAGGGATTTCTATTGGAGAAGCAGTTTCAACCTATCTTCATACTGTACTGTCTTTGATGAAACTGTTGCTCCCTGCTGAAACAAGCAAAAGAGTCTATGGTTCCCTAGGCAACATCCCTCACAATGCAGCAGCAGCACACATAGAAATAGAATGAATATATAATTTTTTAAATTTAACTAGGCAAGTCAGCTAAGAACACATTTTTATTTACAATGACGACCTACCAAAAGGCAAAAGGCCTCCTGCGGGGAGAACAAAACACACATCACAACGAGATACACCACAACACTACATAAAGAGAGCCCTAAGACAACAACATAGCATGGCAGAAACACATGACAACACAGCATGGTAGCAACACAACATGACAACAAGATAGCAACACAACATGGTAGCAGCACAAAATATGGTAGCAGCACAAAATATGGTACAAACATTATTGGGCACAGACAACAGCAGAAATGGCAAGAAGGTAGAGACAACAATACATCATGCGAAGCAGCCAAAACTGTCAGTTAGTGTCCATGATTGAGTCTTTGAATGAAGAGATGGAAATACAACTGTTTGAGTGTTTGTTGCAGCTCGTTCCAGTCACTAGCTGCAGAGATGTGCGACCCAGGGATGTGTGCTTTGGGGACCTTTAACAGAATGTGACTGTCTGTAACGACTGCCTTTAGAGAGAGCGGACCAAAACGCAGCGGAGTTAGTGTTCAACATATTTAATGATTGCCAGAACACTATTCAAACAAAAACAAGGAAACAGACAGCCGAACAGTCCTGTTGGAAATTAAGCTAAACAGAAACAATTACCCACAAAATCCCAATGGAAAAACATGCACTTATGTGTGACTCCCAATCAACAGCAATGAACTTACATTTACATTACATTTAAGTCATTTAGCAGACGCTCTTATCCAGAGCGACTTACAAATTGGTGCATTCACCTTATGATATCCAGTGGAACAACCACTTTACAATAGTACATCTAAATCTTTTAAGGGGGGGGGGGTTAGAAGGATTACTTTATCCTATCCCAGGTATTCCTTAAAGAGGTGGGGTTTCAGGTGTCTCCGGAAGGTGGTGATTGACTCCGCTGTCCTGGCGTCGTGAGGGAGCTTGTTCCACCATTGGGGTGCCAGAGCAGCGAACAGTTTGGACTGGGCTAAGCGGGAACCGTGCTTCCTCAGAGGTAGGGGGGCCAGTAGGCCAGAGGTGGATGAACGCAGTGCCCTTGTTTGGGTGTAGGGCCTGATCAGAGCCTGAAGGTATGGAGGTGCCGTTCCCCTCACAGCTCCGTAGGCAAGCACCATGGTCTTGTAGCAGATGCGAGCTTAAACTGGAAGCCAGTGGAGAGAGCGGAGGAGTTTAATGCTTAAAACCAGCTAATCAAATTGTTTGTTGACAGACTTGGTGGAGACAACCGAGCACTGAAGGTGATCCTTGGTAAAGATTGCCACCACCCAAGATTGCCATCACCTTTGGAAGATCTGTATTGCCAAAAAAGGTTATAACCAGAAAGGTTAACATCAGTATTTAAAACACTCTTCCTCAACCACGTCTCAGTAATGACCAACACATCTGGATTGGAGCTGTGAACCCACACTTTCAATTGATCCATTTTAGGTAATAAGCTTCTAGTGTTAACGTGTAGAAAACCCAGGCTTTTACGAGAGCAGAAATCAGAGGAGCAGATATCAGAGCACAAGTCAGAATTGGGGCTAGCAACAGTAGATGGACCAGGGTGTACATGCACATTTCCAGATATAATCAGCAGTAATACAATCAGGGCACGGCATAGTACAGGGAGAGCTCTGCAGTGCTGATTCATGACATTTGAATGTGCATTAAATGGCAACAAGATCATATTGTACAGCAATTTCAGCAGGTAACATGAATAGAAAGCCGGAGAGAGGTGGTTAGAATAGGATGGGAGGCCAATAGTCTGTGTAACCAAACATAGTCTGTCCCATGGTTGGGTGAACAAGAAAGTTCATAGTCAACAAAGCATACAGGAGTCATGAGGCAAATAGCATAAAGCTCAATTAAAAAAATATAACGACTTGCGTGTGTGCTGGAGGCGAGCGAAAGCTCGGGAGAGAGGGGGGAGTGTGGCGAGGGTACCTGTACCAGACAGGGGGAGACAGGCCAGGGAAGACGGTGAACAGATCACCAGGTTGAATCCAAGCAGCAGTGCAGCAGGCAACGGGAGTAGGTGTCAGACCCACTTGGGAGAAACATTTTTCTGGAGGCAGATATATTGTAGAAAATGCCAGTGGATGGTCTCTGAACAGCCGTAGGGGGCTTCAAATGCCTCTGGATTTGTGTGGGGTATGCTGTGAAACTCTCCTGCCATTGTTGGGCTCAAAGGCTTTGACACCTCAGCATGTCAAGTCGTTTGTTTGTTACTGGTAGATTTTAACCTACTAACAACCTATTCATTTATGGTGGAGCAAATCTACAATTTCCTTGTTGTGTTGTGCAAACTATTTAGTTTTGCTGGTGTAAAGATCGCGGGTCTCCCTCAACTCGGATACATTTTTTTTCTCGCTATTTGCACTTCTACACTTGAAGTATACCAAATAAACCCTCTCTCTGGCTGGCCTGGGTTCTATCCTCAGCTTTCCCTCCGTGGAGTGTCTCGTCCAAGCTGCTCCTCTTCACTCTCCACCCAGCTGTCAGAGACAGCTCAACAATCCCCAACCCGTTCTCTCAATCGACCCCCACACCCAATCTACTCACATACAGACATACATACTCATAGTCCCTCTCTCCCCTTACCTTTCCTTGGTCACTATTTCTTACATCTCTCAGAGAAAATGACACTTTTCGTGGTATTGCTTTGTGCACTGACTTTACTGAACTCTGGAGAAAACTAACATTGTCGCTGGGTGAGTACATCTGACACTGTGCTCTCCCGTCCATTAGACATTTTGTCTGCGGGAACTCGCTCTTTTTCACTCGGTCCACTCGTACACGTGCCGATGCATTTGTGGCATGATGTGAACAGTACAAACTTGCGTCACTACCAAAATCTAATGGTTTTAAATGACTGTTTTTTATTGTCTGGAAACTCACTTGTAGAATTCTTTTGCAGTAGTTCTCTTAAAAAAGAGAAGCCGTGCAAGGTTATTAAACAAAGGTGTCTATTTTCTTCTTTTGTTGATATCAGCTAACGTGCAACCTAATCCTGGCCCTGATATGCAATGTTTCCAAACCCCCTCTGATTTTAAATCTAGATCTGGTTTTGGTATTTTTCATTTAAATGTACGCAGCCTGTTGTCAGAAATGTATGGGGTTAGGATTTGGGCTAAATCAACTGATACTGATGTACTTGTTTTCTGAAACCTGGCTCAGCAAGTCTGTTCTTGATAAGGATATTTGTATAAATGGTTACAATGTGTATCGCACTGATCGAGTTAAGAAAGGTGGGGGTGTGGCTATATATGTAAAGACTAAATTCCTTGTAAATGTGGCAAAGTCTGAAACTATTTGTAAACAGAATTTCTTTCTTTGAATCTTGAGGTTTCAAAGAGTCTCTCTATAACTGTGATTGGCTGTTATAGACCCCCCTCTGCTATCTGTGATACATTTTCTTCTCTGATGCACCTTATGTCTAAACTTCTTTACAGTGAAATTATCTTGATTGGTGATCTGAACTGGTGTTGGTTAAAGCTGGTGTCTGATGATTTTAAAATGTTTTGTAATTCTATGAGTCTTACCCAGTTGATTAACTCACCCACCCGCCCAAATCTCAATGTCCAGAGAAATTTACCCTGATTGATTTGATATTGACAAATGTTCCACATAAATATTTTGCGGTTGGTGGTTTTTGTAATGATTTAAGTGACCATTGTGCTATTGTTGCTGTTAGAAATACTAAAGATCCTAAGACAAAACCACGCTTTATTTGTAAGAGAAATGTTAAGAGTTTGATTGAGCAGGCTTTCTTTCATGATTTGTTTTATTTTGACTGGAGCAAGATTGAGCTTATTCCTGATGTGGAAACAGCCTGTAAATTCTTTCATTATGTTGTTTTCCAAATAGTAAACAAACATGCCCCATTCCACAGGTTCAGAGTTAAAGAGCAGGATAATCTATGGATTTCTTCTGAGCTGTCTTGTATTATTCACAAACGTAATCTAGCCTGGGATAAAGCAAGGAAATCGTGTTCTGATGCTGATTGGCTACGAAACAAGTGTTATTTTCTTCTCAGGAAGGCCAAGTCTGAATATTTTATGTCTGTTACCTGATAACCTGAATGATCCTAGAAAGTTTTGGAAGGCTATTAAGTGTATGTCTGGTAACAGTAATGGTAATGAATTACCATTGTGTATTGAAGGACTCAATATGACTGTATATGACAAAACTGAAACGCTGAATTGTTTCAATGAGCACTTTGTATCATCTGGTAGGCTGTTTGATTCAGTATCCTCTGTCTCTGTACAACCCTGCGTGGATGAACCAGTGAGAGTTCTAAGCCCTGAAATTCTTAGATCAGAGAAAGCCTGGAGGTCCCGATCTTCTTGATCCCTGCTGTTTAAAACGGGCAGGTGATTTCATAGCTGAACCACTTCCACTAATTCTATTTTATCAATGTACCAATCGGGCTTCAGGAAGAAGCATAGCACAATTACAGCAGCCATAAAGGTTTTAAATGATATCACTGAAGCCCTTGACAAAAAACAGCACCGTGTCTCACTTTTTATTGAACTCTCTATGGCTTTTGATACAGTTGATCATGCTAGGCAGATTGTCAAGCGTAGGTCTTTCAGAGCATGCAGTTGCATGGTTTGCTAACTATCTGTCTGATAGAACTCAGTGCACTCAATTCGATGGGCTCATGTCTGTTAAATTGTCTGTCTGTAATGATGTGCCCCAGGGCTCTGTACTTGGTCCCCTCTTATTCACTATTTATATCAATCATTTAGACAAAAATGTGCAAAATGCGCAACTTCACTTTTATGCTGACGATACTGTTATTAATTGTTGTGCCTCGTCTCCTTTGTCCAAAATCAGTCTGTAGGTTTGGAGTTTTGATCTGGAGTGAAGGTTATACTGTGGAGGGTAGCCTCCTGTTTATATCCCTGCCGAAAAATCCAAGGTTATCTAACTTCAAATCTATCTTTTTGTAAAAACATGCTGAAAAATGTGGGAGCTCACAAGCAGCTGTGTCTTTCTCTCTCTGGTCTCTGGTCAACGGGCTTGGAACCTCTAACCCTGGCAATTTGTGAAAATAAGCATTAAGCAGACCAAGTGAGAAGTCTTTTTTTATTGGAGACAATAAGATAGGTTCAAATTTAGCCAAGATAAAACTTAATTGCTATTTTGATATGTGAGGCTTATTTTATCGAATAGAAGTTTTATAATGCTTAGGTTGTTTTATGAGTGTACTGATATAGTTTCAAGTTTCAAGTTTTATTAGTTGTATGTATGGGATATCCATGTTACACTGTACATCGTCCAACGAAATGCTTACTTGCAGGTTCCTTCTTGACAATGCAACAACAATAAGAAATAATAAAAGATAAGAATATGAAGATAGTAAATGGCAGTAGAATAGTACAATACATTTTAGCATAGGTATAATACAGGAAGGCACAATTTATAGTCCAGTCTTTGCACTTGTATTGGGGAAGGGGGGATGGGTGGCAAGTGTGTAAATTGAGCAGTATAATAAAAGTCTGGTAGCAGCAGTGGTGCAAAAAGTACCCAATTCTCATACTTGAGTAAAAGTAAAGATACCATAATAGAAAATGACTCAAGTAAAAGTGAAAGTCACCCAATAAAATACTACTTGAGTAGAAGTCTAAAAGTATTTGGTTTTAAATACTTAAGTATCAAAAGTAAAAGTAAAAGTATAAATAATTTCAAAATCCTTATATGAAGCAAACCAGACGGCACCATTTTCTTATTTTTTTAAAAATGTATGATTAGGCACGGTTAGACTACAACATTTAGACATAATTTACAAATGAAGCATGTGTGTTTAATGAGTCCGCCAGATCAGAGGCAGTAGGGTTGACCAGGGTCAAGTGTTCTGTTGATAAGTGCATGAATTGGACCACTTTCCTGTGCTACTAAGCATTTTTATTTATTTATTTTTATTTAACTAGGCAAGTCAGTTAAGAACAAATTCTTATTTACAATGACGGCCTACCCCGGCCAAACCCTAACCTGGACGAGGCTGGGCTAATTGTGTGCCGCCCTAAGGGACTCCCAATCACGGCCGGTTGTGATACAGCCTGGAATCGAACGAGGGTCTGTAGTGGCGCCTCTAGCACTGAGATGAAAGGAATACTTTTGGTGTCAGGGAAAATGTATGGAGTAAAAAGTACAATATTTTCTTAACGAATGTAGTGAAGTAAAAGTAGTCAAAAATATATATAGTAAAGTTAAGTACAGATACCCCCAAAACCGACAAGAAGTACTTTAAAGTACTTTTACTTAAGTACTTTACACTACTGGGTAGGAGCAGTTGTGATGTGTGTGTAGCATGAATGTATATGTGTGTGTGTGTGTATGTCTGTGTGGGTGTGTGCATGATTGAGTGCATGTGTGCTAAGGTGTGGAGAATCAAAGCAGGTGGTCAGTCCAGTTCAAGTGTTCAGCCGTCTGATGGCTTGTATAGAAACTGTCTCTGAGCCTGTTGGTTTCAGACTTCATGCTCCGATATCGTCTGCCCAAAGGTAAGGGAAAGAACAGCTCGTGTGTGGGGTCCTTGATGATGCTGTGTGCCTTCCTCAGGCACTGCTTCGAGTAGATGTACTGGATTGGTGGGAGTGTGCTCCCAGTGATGTACCTACGACCGTGTGAATAGTGATGTAAATGGCATCTTCCGTGGATCTGTTGGAGCAGTAGGCACATTTGAGTGGGACCAGTGTGCCTGGCATACTGGCCTTGATGTGTGGCATGACCAGCCTTTTGAAGCACTTCATAATGACCAAGGTGAGCGCGACGGGCCGATAGACAAGTATTGTTGAAAATGAAATTAGGCCTGCCTTCTATAAGATTTAGAAGTCAGTTGTTTGTTCACGTTCTCTGTATTCTTCAAAAAAATGCCTTACTTTAGAGGCTGGTGGGAGAACCTATATGAGGACAGGCTTATTGTAATGGATGGAAGGGAATTAATGGAACGAAGTCAAACATGTGGTTTCCATATGTTTGATACCATTTCCTTTATTCTATTACAGCCATAACAATGAGCCCATCCTCCAACAGCTCCTCCCACCAGCCTCCTCTGTATGAGTTTCTCAGCAAAGAAAGCAGGCTTGCTTCCAGCACACGTCACTGAAAGACATAGAGGAAAAACAGTCAGGTGACAGCATCGACAAGAAGGGGCATTCTCCAAAGCTGTCTCGAGGTGTGTGTGTGTGTGTGTGGGGGGGGGGGGGTATGGTAGAGGGGATTCAATCAAATGCTATGTGCCACATGCTTTGTAAACAACAGGTGTAGACTAATAGTGAAATGCTTACTTACGGCCCTTCCCAATAACGCAGAGAGAAAAATTAAATAAAAAACACAAGGAATAAATACATAATGAGTAACAATATACACGGGGCTATATACACGGGGTACCAATACCAAGTCGATGTGCAGGGGTACTAGGTAGTCGAGGTAAATATGTACATATAGGCAACAGGATAGGCAATAAACAGTAGCAGTGTATGTGATGAGACAAGAGAGTTAGTGCAAAAAGGGTCAATGTAGATAGTCCGGGTAACTATTTAGCAGTCTTATGGCTTGGGGGTAGAAGCTGTAGAGGATCCTGTTGGTTCCAGACTTGGCGCATTGGTACCGCTTTCCGTGTGGTAGCAGAGATAACAGACACTTGGGTGTCTAAAGTCTTTGACAATTTGTAGAGCCTTCCTCTGACAACGCTTTGTATAGAGGTCCTGGATGGCAGGGACCTCAGCCCTAGTGATGTACTGGGCAGTACACACTACTCTCTGTAGCGCCTTGCGGTCGGATGCCAAGCAGTTGCCATACCAAGTGGTGATGCAGCCAGTCAAGATATGGTGCAGCTGTAGAACGTTTTGAGGATCTGAGGGCCCATGCCAAATCTTTTCAGCCTTATGAGGGGGAAGAGGCGTTGTCGTGCCTTGTTCACAATTGTGTTCGTCTGTGTGAATCAAATGAATTCCTTAGTGATGTGGACACTGAGGAATTGAAGCTCTCAACCTGCTCCACTACAGCCCTGTTGATGTAGATGGGGTGCGTGCTCGGTCCTCCGTTTCCTGTAGTCCACGATCAGTTCCTTTGTCTTGCTGATGTTAAGGGAGAGGTTGTTGTTCTGGCACCACACTGCCAGGTCCCTGACCTCCTCCCTATAGGCTGTCTCTTCGTGTAGGTTATCGGGACTACCAACGTCGTGAAGTCTGCCAAGTTAATGATGGTGTTGGAGTCGTGTGCGGTCATGTAGTCGTGGGTGAATAGGGAGTGCATGAGGTAACTATGCACGCCCCCGCGTTGAGGGTGTGTTGCTGCCCACCCTCACCACCTGGAGGCGGCCTGTCCAGAAGTTCAGGATCCAGGTTTGAGGGAGGTGTTCAGTCCCATGGACCTGAGCTTAGTGATGAGCTTGGAGGGCACTATGGTGTTGAACGCTGAGCTGTAGTTGCTGAACAGCATTCTCACATAGGTGTTCCTCTTGTCCAGATGGGAGAGGGCATTGTGGAGAGCAGTAGAGATTGAGTCATCTGTGGATCTTTTGGGGCTGTGTGGATTGGAGTGGGTCCGGGGTGTCTGGGATGATGGTGTTGATGTGAGCCATGACCAGCCTTTCAAAGCATTTCATGGCTACATACAGGTTACCTTGGTGTTCTTGGGCACAGGGACTGTTGGTCTGCTTGAAACATGTAGGTATTACAGACTGGGTCAGGGAGAGGTTGAAAATGTCAGATAAGACACTTGCCAGCTGGTACTATGGTCTTCTCTTAAGTCAGACATAGTGCTCCATTGTCCTCACACAAAACAGAACGGCAATGAAATGATAAACAGGCATTTGCAATCAGTAATTGGATAATATTAATATGCTTTGGATAATGTGCCTTCACATCTATTTATAAAAAAGTGATGATTATTTTAGTCTCGAGAGACTGTTATCTTGCTCGCAGCGTGGCCTTATTTGAATGAAGAAAATGGAGCACATGGTGTAATGTCACAGGACTAAAGCCTAGTGAAGGGTGTGATGCAGCAGAAGACATGGATTGAGGGTGATGTCCTCAAATAATTTGTGCATTGGAACATTACTAGGCTTGGACCTGGCTGTGTTCGCTCACCTACGGCAGTCAGACAGTTCTCAAAATCTCCATTCAGCTCCAGGTCAATAGCCTTTGCCACATCGACCTTACTGTACTTGGAGTACCTCTCAAACGCTGAGAGAAAGAGAGTGGGAAAGGATTATGTACTTGATTATACAGTATCAACCATGTGTTTGCACATGCAGTGTATGAAAAGGAAACCCCCCCCACACACATCTAGTATTAGTATTTGTGGTGCGTTGACCAAAAGTAACATTCTATGATTAAAAAAGAAGGTCCACACTCAGGTATTTGCAGTGAAAAAAATCTATGAAGTGTCTAAAAGGAATTCTGGACAAATGTTGCTTCGCCCAACTTCATCAACGGAAGGGTGTCAAAATTTTGCGGGCCGCATTCGGTCGTCACCGAGGTACCGGAAGGCCGCACTTAAAATCTATTATCTTTCCTCGCAGTCCCCAAAAATATGGTCCTATCTATGAGGTTTAGAATTTTCGATGCTCCCTGACTGTTTAGCTTTTGTTTCGATGACTGTTAGTAAGCTGGACAGAGTGAAGGGACTATGAATGTAGGTCCATTATCATTTGTACACAGTTTCGATATTGTTTTAGTCATTTAAACTGTTGACTAAGATTGTTTTTCCCCTAAATAAAATAACCCCCCCCAAAGCACCCGCAGGATTGAATGTGCTCGTGGGCCGTATGTTTGACACCTCTGGTCTAACTGATGACAAAAACAAAGCACACTATAGGGCTACGACATAATGAACAGGTGGTGAGAAAAGTAATAGTGTAAGCTTATTGGGCAATGTCTTATTTACCAAATGTGTATACATGTGCAGTGTGTGTATATTCACCTTGGCGGAGCTGAGGAGCACTTCTGGTGGTCAGAATGTCTATGAAGACGGAGCAGTCTGTTCCCTTCCTCTTCTCTCCAGCCTCATACAGGACCTATAGACAGATACAGTAGGCACGGGCATCACACACAAGGTTCGCATTACACAGTGACTCTTTGCGGTGCCCAACCTTGATTCTGACACTCTTCCATACCCTGGCATCACTGTCAGCAAGTTCCTGGTTCACCATGGTGTCCTCATTCCTAGTAGCCTACAGTATGCAAATGAGAGAGAGGGGGAGTGAGGTTAACTGTGCCAAACTATTTATCTTTAAACATGTTTAATAAACAAACAATAAAACACACACCTTGCAGAGTGAGAGCAGAGCATTCCTGAAGTCTGCGCCTGTGTCAGATTTGATGTCATCCTCTAGCTCCTTTTCGTTTTCTAGCAATGAAAAGGCCATGATTATTGGTTTGTTGTAAATATCACACACAGGACATTTACATAGACATATTTACATATTGCAGACACACCTCCCTTATAGACTTTCTTTATCTCTCTGATCTCCTTATTGGTCCTGGAGGCCAGAATCTCAACCAGAGTATCCTCGTCTGTGCCCAATCCCTGAGTGAGAAGGCGAGAGGGGATGGTGTGAACGGTCAACAAGGACAAAAGGGTCAGGTCACAAGTTGTAAAGCTGAGAAAGAGTCCAGGATCAGATAACACAAACAGAAAGTGCAGGGCAGTGTTAATTATGCCCAAAAGCAACAAAACAAACTGAAACATGGAGGGATTACCTGCACTTGTTCAATAACATCTAATTTTCAGGTCTACTTCTATACCAGACACCTCACACACACACACTGCACATCGTGAACTCTAAAGTACAGTAGATACTCGGCAGCACCGTCTCCTCACATATTAAAACAGTCCCACCCATTGTAAAAGTCCCACCTTTTTGCCTCTATTCTGAGTTTAGTGAGTGACTAGCTGCGTGCATGTTTACCTTCATGGCCAGTTTGAGCTGTTGGGCGTCATATTGGGCTGGCGTCTTGAGCAGAGCCAGAACCACATCCTCCAGGTCTCCCTTTAGGGCCGACTTCAGGGCAGTCTCCAGAGGCTGCAGAGAGAGGGGTGACACACTCTTCCACAGTCATACACAAGTGTGTGTGTGTTAAGCTGGAGTTTGCACGTTTTGCATCATTCCATTGGTCCTAAAGTGCAAACTCCACCCACCCACCGCCAGCCGCACATGCTAAACCAAACACAACTAGTGTGTTGGTAAGTGTGCGTGTGTCACATCATACCTTGCCTTTAGCGTTTTCGTAGGTAGCTTTGATCTGCTGTCTCTGGGCGTTGCTCCTCCTCACCAGCACATCAATGATGGTGTTCTCATCCACACCTGCATCACAAGATGGAGGGACTTGTTCAATAAGAAACGCTGTTGCGCATGTTGCCTAAGCCATGAGCCCTCATCTGTTTTTTTTACTAATACAAAATCTCTGTATGGCCCCGGCCTTACGGTGAGGCAACCCTGACTACTCACCAGCAACAAACAATGAAAACACGGACCCGGACATATTTACACTAGTGTTTTATACCGAATACAGGTTTAGTATCACGATACTTGATACTTAAACGATACTCAATACCAAAACGATACTCAATACCATGGATAACCGTGTGGCTCAGTTGGTAGCGCATAGCAGTTGCTACCAACTGAGCCAGAAAGGGAGAACAAAGTTTGAAAATGTATGCACCATTGAACAATAATTGGTGAAACTAAAATAACAAATAGAATGTCTTCTGTATGAAATGTCTTGCTAAAATAAAAAAGTAAATAACAGAAGAATATCTTCAATGTTCTTTATGCAAAACCATATCTGTGACTCAGTCATTTTTTGATACACAGTGTTAATTTGTTCATCTAGGGCCATAATTTTGGGTCAAATGACATTCATTAGGCCTATGATTCATTATAGCTAAATCAATTAATGTATTAAATTAATAGTTTAGTTTAAAAAAAATACATAAAAACACTGAAGCTCATTTCGAAAGCTTCTATATTGCAATAGTCTACTACACACCATAGAAATATAATGGATTTTACACAGCATACTACGATTACCAGAGTGCATTTCACTTCCCATGGTGCAATGCTCCGCCCAGGGCTGCTGGCTGTAGTAGTCAAAATATATTGCTGTCAAGTTATGAGTGCATTTCACATTACTTTTGGGTTGTAATCATATATTACAATGCTCACATGAATGCCATGCTGAATATATGTTCATGTCATTGTTACTCAAATTATTCCAATTTAGTTGCTCGTAGACTAACGTTACAATGCAAATGTCATGTGTAATATAGTTTTTTTAATGTTGTTGTGGAGCTAAACCTCCCTTGCACTGCTTTGTAACACCTTTTTCTTAGTTGTTTCAGTAGGCTGGCCCTCATCTGCTCTGTAAGCAGTCTTCCAATAGTTTGCTTCTGCAGCCAGTTTTGTCAACAAGCTGCAGGCATGGAGGTATGATGTTTCTGTTATAAGAAGCCATGCTGTCAGCATTTTCACTTTCTCCCTCGTTTTCTTCTCAAAAGTGGCTCACACTGTGTCAGCTGCATGTGCAAATAGCCTGGTTAGCTACTGCCCCCTTGAGAAGTTTCAGACAAATTACAAGACGGACTCGATACTCTCAATCCATATATAACGTGAGACACATTTGACAGTACTGAAAGTAACAAACATTCTAGTACCAAACTAGTATCGAAAAAGTCCCGAAGTGTCGGTACACTGTCCAACACTACACACATGCTCACATTTCCTCTCATAACATTTCCTCTCATTTCCTCTCCCCCCTATGCTGTCTCATGTTACACACAGAGAGTTATGTTCACCTGAGCTGCTCTGCTATGAACAGTTCGGTAGTACCAGCAAAATAAGTAGTGGGGGTACACCGAACGGTGAAACATGACAATCACAATAATTTAAACATACAGTGCATTTTGGTCTGAGACTCAGGTGCATCCTGTTTCGATTGATCATTCTTGAGATGCTTTTACAAAAGGTGCATCCTGTTTCCTCTCAGAATGCCCCCCTATGCTGCCTCATGTTACACACAGAGAGTTATGTTCACCTGAGCTGCTCTGCTATGAACGGTTTGGTAATACCAGCAAAATAAATAGTGGGGGTATGCCGTACCGGTGAAACATGACAATCACAATAATTTAAGCATACAGTGCATTTTGGTCTGAGACTCAGGTGCATCCTGTTTTGATTGATCATTCTTGAGATGTTTTTACAAAAACTGTTGTGTAGCCTAAACGTGTAATTTCTTTCAGCGACATAAAAGCTGACAGTATTTCATTTTCAACCACATAAAATATGCATACAAGATAAACTGAAATACTATCAGAAACATGTTGGATCTGTTTCACAACTTTTCATTAATTTAAACTGGCCAGAAAAAAAGCCACTGCTTGAAGAAAAAAAATAAGCAAACACGTTTGGTGTTCGCCAAAAGGCATGTGGGAGACTCCCCAAACATATGGAAGAAGGTACTCTGGTTAGATGAGACAAACATTTAGATTTTTGGCCATCAAGGAAAAAGCTATGTCTGGCGCAAACCCAACACCTCTCATCACTCTGAGAACACATCCCCACAGTGAAGCATGGTGGTGGCAGCATCATGCTGTGGGTATGTTTTTCATCGACGGGGACTGGGAAACTGGTCAGAATTGAAGGAATGATGGATGGTGCTTAATACAAGGAAATTCTTGAGGGGAACCTGTTTCAGTCTTCAAGAGATTTGAGACTGGGACGGAGGTTCACCTTCCAGCATGACAATGACCCAAAGCATACTGCTAAAGCAACACTCGAGTGGTTTAAGGGGAAACATTTAAGTGTCTTGGAATGGCCTAGTCAAATCCCAGACCTCAATCCAATTGAGAATCTGTGGTATGACTTAAAGATTGCTGTACACCAGCATAACACATCCAACTTGAAGGAGCTGGAACAGTTTTGCCTTGAAGAATGGGCAAAAATCCCAGTGGCTAGATGTGCCAAGCTTATAGAGACATACCCCAAGAGACTTGCAGCTGTAATTGCTTCAAAAGGTGTCTCTACAAAGTATTGACTTTGGGGAGAGGGGGTGAATAGTTATGCACGCTCAAGTTCTGTTTTTTTTGGTCTTATTGCTTGTTAGTTTCACAATAAAAAATATTTTGCATCATCAAAGTGGTAGGCATGTTGTGTAAATCAAATGATACAAACCCCCCAAAAATCTATTTTCATTCCAGGTTGTAAGGCAACAAAATAGGAAAAATGCCAAGGGGGGTGAATACTTTCGCAAGCCACTGTAGTACGCAACACAGACTTGCCAAAAGCCCTGAGTGATGCCAACTTTCATGTAGGGATCAGGTCTTTTTCAGACCTGTTTCATCAGAACACAAATACACTGAAATCCTTTCAAGAGGCTCTGGAGTAAATTCAATGTGACAAGATCAATTACATATTCAAATTAGACACGTCATTTCCTCATTCACTTCCAAGGGGAGGTTTATAGCTCAGCCGTTGTGTTGAACACTGTGCAATGTTTAATAGTGAGAATGGCAGAATGGGGAACTTACTAAATGACTGAGAGTTTGACTGTGTGATATTAGGTTGCTTCTTGTGTAAATATTTTCCGTCTGGATTTTAATGATTTGTATCCTTCTTGCAACAGCACAATCCATCAAAGGCAAAATCTCCCATATCTATAGGCTCTTATCTGAGAATGTGGCTCCTCCTTTACTCCTTTGAAAATAATCTGGGAAAGGACCTTTGACTAACAGCTCCTCTACTAACATGAAAATGAAAGAATCGAATTACACATTTTTGTACATATTATATTACACTCCAGTTAGACTCCATATAATGAATACTTTAAAATACTTTACATTTCTGTGGACACAGAAATGTTTCCTGGTACGGGGACCTCCTGTCTACTTTCACCCCTAGCTATGTAACACCCACATATACTTTGTTGAGTGCATGCGTGTGTGTGTGTGTGTATGTCAATCTCACCCTTGACATTGATGGCCTTATCCAAGATGAGTACATTCCTTTCGACATTGAAATTTGGGTCAGGAGTCACAGTGCCCTGACTGGGTAAGGTCTGAGAAAGAGAGAGAGAGGGAGAACACTTAGCTGCCATGCAGTTAATTAATGTATACCTTCACAAAATCCAGAACAGTAGTATAGAAGCAAAGGAAGGAACAGCACATACAAAGAATATGTTAACAGGAGGAAAGAGCAGGAATTGTGCAGTTTTTCCACCGGTTTCAACAGTTTCTGAAGGGAAGGGCTCCTACTCCTGAATTCCTTCTATGAGTCACAAGACTCCCATTATTTTGTATCTGACTCTTTCTTTATCCTCAACAGCCATTACTTTTCTCTGTCCTCCCTCCCCGTCCCCAGTCCCCCTCCTGTCTATCCGGCTACAAAAGTAGAAACACCGCCTGGTAAGTTTTTCCACACATTTAAATATTTTTTAATTTTGTATTTAACCTTTATTTAACTAGGCAAGTCAGTTAAGAACAAATTCTTATTTACAATGACGGCCTACACCGGCAAAACCCGGACGACGCTGGGCCAATTGTGCCCTGCGGGACTCCCAATCACGGCCGGATCTGATACAGCCTGGATTCGAACAAGGGTGTCTGTAGTGACGCCTCTAGCACTGAGATGCAGTGCCTTAGACCGCTGCACCACTCGGGAGCCCATGCGTTCCACAAGAAGGGAAAAAAGAGCAGATTTGTGGCGTTCCCTCTAGAAAGTGGAGCAGAACCCTACCGAGTCATCGGGCAGGCCCAGATAGATGGTCTGCTGCAAGAAGGCTGCGATGAATGACATGGTGGTACGGGTCTGAAGAGAGAGGAATAGGGGGATTCAGTAATAACCACAGTATTAATAATATCCTTTGTATTGAACATCAAGGCCTTTTGCATTTCTGAGTGTGAAATGGAGAGATGAAAGGCTCTTTGTTGCCAGAATATGCTACAGTACAAGACCAGTGCACCATATTTGGGCAAATTACATTTCAGTAGACTCACCCCCAACACAACCTCATTCAATGTGGTACAAACATTTAGTTATTTTCCTATGACTGCCACTTACATAGGATAATCATCATTACATAGAGTAAAAGTAAACATGCCTAGAACAAGTGGATATAATTCATGTTTATGATGCTGCACAGATTATTTATTTGTCACTGCAGAACAAATTGCCCCCATCTATTTCACAATGGTATGGCAAAACCACACCTACAACAGGAATCATGTAGAACTCGCCCAAAACTTTAACCGTTTCATCACTTTTGCTCAATTAGTTCACAATGGCTTTCAAGACATGACAGGATCAGCTACATCGAATAATTAATCAAAATAATAATTAAATGTCACTACTACGCCCAGCCACACACACACTTTGGCTACCTAAGCGACTTGAGTGACAAACAAACAAGGATGCAGGCTACATATGGTAAAGTTCCTTGGTAACTAGGCTGTATTTAGAATGTAGGCTATTCATACAGCGGGAAGTTTAGAAAATAAAATTAAAAAAACGCGGAAATATCACATTTACATTCATTTAGTATTCAGACCCTTTACTCAGTACTTTGTTGAAGCACCTTTGGCAGTGTTTACAGCCTCGAGTCTTCTTGGGTATGACGCTACAAGCTTGGCACACCTTTATTTGTGGAGTTTCTCCCATTTTTCTCTGCAGATCCCCTCAAGCTCTGTCAGGTTGGATGGGGAGCGTCACTGCATAGCTATTTTCAGGTCTCTCCAGAGTTGTTCGACCGGGTTCAAGTCTAGGCTCTGGCTGGATCACTCAAGGACATTCAGAGACTTGTCCCGAAGCCACTCCAGCGTTGTCTTGGCTGTGTGCTTAGGGCCATTGCCCTGTTGGAAAGTGAACCATCGCCCTCGCTCTAAAACAGGTTTTCATCAAGGATCATTCTGTACTTTGCTCTGTTCATCTTTCCCTCGATCATGACTAGTCTCCTAGTCCCTGCCGCTGAAAAACATCCCCACAGGATGATGCTGCCACCACCATGCTTCACAGTAGGGATGGTGCCAGGTTTCCTCCAGACATGATGCTTGGCATTCAGGCCAAAGACCAGAGAATCTTGTTTTCTCACGTCCCTAGACTAAGGCCAATCTCCTCCGATTGCTCATGATGGAGGCCACTGTGTTCTTGGGGACCTTCAATGCTGCAGACATTTTTTGTACCCTTGCCCAGATCTGTGCCTCGACACAATTCTGTCTCGGAGCTCTACGGACAATTCCTTCTACGTCATGGCTTCGTTTTTGCTCTGACATGCACTGTCAACTGTGGGACCTTATATAGAAAGGTGTGTGCCTTTCCAAATCATGTCCAATCAATTTAATTTACCACAGGTGGAATCCAATCAAGTTGTAGAGACATCTCAAGGATGATCAATGGAATCAGGGCATACCTGAGTTTAATTTAGAGTATCATCGCAAAGGGTCTGATACTTACGTAAATAAAGTATTTTGGGTTTTTTTCTTCTAAAGACCTGTTTTCGCTTTGTCATTATGGGGTATTGTGTGTAGATTGATGCGGAAAAACATGTATTTAATCAATTTTAGAATAAGGTTGTAACGTAACAAAATGCAGAAAAAGTCAAGTGGTCTGAACACTTTCGAATGCACTGTATATATTGTTCTTAAAAGTTAGTTGTAACTATTGTTGTATGCTGCCTTTCTGTATAGCTGTACTGTAATATGTAGCATATATATAGGTAGCATATACATTTTCATACAGTCCTTCCCTTTTTAATAGCCTTGTTGTTCTAGCGGGACACAAGCCGACAACATCCGGTGAAATTGGAGGGCACGCAATTCAAACGAATAATCGTAATATTAAACATTCATGAACATACAAGTATCTTATATCATTTAAAAGCTTAATCTAACTGCGGTGTCCGATTTCAAAAAGGCTTTACGGCGAAAGCATACCATGCGATTGTCTGAGGACGGCGCACCACATCAACATATTTTTCAACCAGCATAGGCTTCACTAAATCACAAATAGAGATTAAATAAATCACTTACTTTTGAAGATCTTCCTCTGTTTGCAATCCCAAGGGTCCCGGCTACAACATGAATGGTCGTTTTGTTAGATAAAATCCTTCTTTATATCCCAAAAAGTCGGTTTAGTTGGCGCCATCGATTTCAGTAATCCACTCGTTCAACATGCAGACAAAGGAGTCCAAAAACCTATTATTTTATGTACTATATCTTACATGGTTAGCCCAGGAAATCTCAAGTGTTATTACATACAGCCGGGAAGAACTATTGGATATAAAAGCGATGACAACTTACCAACATTACGACCAGGAATGCGTCTTAACCGAAGCGGATCCTTTGTTCTGACCTCCTCCCTGGACATGGGATCTTATCCCAGAGGCCGACCCAAAACAACGCGGTCGCCGCAGGAGAGGCAGAGGCCTACTGGTCAGACTCAGAAGGCGAGCACACCATCCACCGCTCCCGAGCATATTACTCGCCAATGTCCAATCTCTAGATAACAAGGTGGACAAAATTTGGGCACGAGTTGCCTTCCGGAGAGACATCAGAGATAGTAACATTCTCTGTTTCAAGGAAACATGGCTCACTCGGGATATGTTGTCAGAGTTGGTACAGCCACCTGGTTTCCTCATGCATCGCGCCGACAAAAACAAACATCTCTCGGTAAGAAGAAGGGCGGGGGTGTATGCCTTATGATTAATTACTCATGGTGTAATCACAACAACATACAGGAACTTAAGTCCTTTTGTTCACCTGACCTAGAATTCCTTACAATCAAATGCCGACCGCATTATCTTCCAAGAGAATTCTCTTTGATTATAGTCACAACCGTGTATATCCCCCCCAAACAGATACCTCGTCGGCCCTGAAAGAACTTCACTGGACTCTATGTAAACTGGAAACCATACATCCTGAGGCTGCATTTATTGTAGCCGGGGATTTTAACAAAGCTAACCTGAGAACGAAACTTCCTAAATTCTATCAGCATATCGAATGCGCGACACGGGCTGCTAGCATTCTGGATCATTGCTACTCTAACTTCCGCGATGCATACAAAGCCCCCCCGCCCTGCCTTCGGCAAATCTGACTCCATTTTGTTTCTCACAGCCTATAGACAGAAACTAAACAAGAAACGCCCATGCTCAGGTCTGTCCAAAGCTGGTCTGACCAATCGGATTCCACGCTTCAGGATTGCTTCGATCACGTGGACTGGGATATGTTCCGGATAGCCTCAGACAGCAACATTGATGTATACGCTGACTTGGTGAGCAAGTTTATTAGCAAGTGTATCGGAGATGTCGTACCCACTTGTGACAATTAAAACATTTCCTAACCAGAAACCGTGGATTGATGGCAGCATTTGCGCAAAACTGAAAGCACGAACCACTGCTTTTAATCATGGCAATGCGACTGGAAACATGACCGAATACAAACAGTGCAGCTATTCCCTCCGCAAGGCAATCAAACAAGAAAAGCATCAGTATAGAGACAAAGTAGAGTCGCAATTCAATGGCTCAAACACAAGACATATGTGACAGGGTCTACAATCAATCATGGATTACAAAAAGAAAATCAGCCCTCTCGCCGACATCGACATCTTGCTCCCAGACAAATTAAACAACTTCTTTGCTCACTTTGAGGACAATACAGTGCCACTGACACGGCCCGCTACCAAAGCCTGTGGGCTCTCCTCCTCTGTGGCCAACGTGAGTAAAATATATAAACGTGTTAACCCTCGTAAGGCTGCTGGCCCAGACGGCATCCCTAGCCGCGGGCCTCAGAGCATGCGCAGATCAGCTGGCTGGTGTGTTTATGGACATATTCAATCAATCCCTATCCCAGTCTGTTGTCCCCATATGCTTCAAGATGGCCACCATTGTTCCTGTTCCCAAGAAAGCTAAGGTAACTGAACTAAATGACTATCGCCTCATTGCACTCACTTCTGTCATCATGAAGTGATTTGAGAGACTAGTCAAGGAGCATATCACCTCCACCCTACCTGATACCCTAGACCCACTCCAATTTGCTTACCGCCCCAACAGGTCCACTGACGATGCAATCGCCATCACACTGCACACTGCCCTATCCCATCTGGACAAGAGGGATACTTATGTAAGAAAGCTGTTCATTGACTACAGCTCAGCATTTAATACCATAGTACCCTCCAAACTCGTCATTAAGCTCAAGACCCTGGGTCTCGACCCCACCCTCTGCAACTGGGTCGTGGACTTTCTGACGGGCTGCCCCCAGGTGGTGAAGGTAGGAAACAACATCTCCACCCTGCTGATCCTCAACACTGGGGCCCCACAAGGGTGTGTTCTCAGCCTTCTCCTGTACTCCCTGTTCACCCATGACTGCGTGGCCATGCACGCTTCCAACTTAATCATCAAGTTTGCAGACGACACTACAGTGGTAGGCTTGATTACCAACAACGATGAGACGGCCTACAGGGAGGAGGTGATGGACCTCGGAGTGTGGTGTCAGGAAAATAACCTCTCACTCAACTCACTCACTCAGTCAACAAAACAAAGGTTTTGATCGTGGACTTCAGGAAACAGCAGCGGGAGCACCCCCCATCCACATCGACAGGACAGTAGTGGAGAAGGTGGAAGGTTTTAATTTCCTCGGCGTACACATCACGGACAAACTGAAATGATCCACCCACACAGACAGCGTGGTGAAGAAGGCGCAGCAGCGCCTCTTCAACCTCAGGAGGCTGAAGAAATTTGACTTGTCATCGAAAACGCTCACAAACTTTTACAGATGCAGAATCGAGAGCATCCTGTCGGGCTGTATCACCGCCTGGTACGGGAACTGCACCCCCCTCAACCGCAAGGCTCTCCAGAAGGTAGTGCGGTCTGCACAACACATCACCAGGGGCAAAATACCTGTCCTCCAGGACACCTACAGCCCCCGATGTCACAGGAAGGCCAAAAAGATCATCAAGGACAACAACCACCAGAGCCACTGCCTGTTCACCCCGCCATCATCCAGAAGGCGAGGTCAGTACAGGTGCATCAAAGCTGGAACCGAGAGACTGAAAAACAGCTTCTATCTCAAGGTCATCAGACTGTTAAACAGCCATTACTAACATAGAGAGGCTGCTGTCAACATACAGACTCAAATCTCTGGCCACTTTAATAAATGGACTTAATAAAGGTATCACTAGTCACTTTAAACAACGCCACTTTAATAATGTTTACATATCCTACATTTCTCATCTCATATGCACAGTTGAAGTCAGAGGTTTACATACACTTAGGTTGGAGTCATTAAAACTAGTTTTTCAACCACTCCACAAATTTCTTGTTAACAAACTGTAGTTTTGGCAAATCGGTTAGGGCATCTGCTTTGTGCATGACACAGATAATATTTCCAACAATTGTTTACAGACAGATTATTTAACTTATAATTCACTGTATCACAATTCCAGTGGGTCAGAGGTTTACGTACACTAAGTTGACTGTGCCTTTAAACAGCTTGGAAAATTTCAGAAAATGATGTCATGGCTTCAGAAGTTTCTAATAGGCTAATTGAAATTTTCAGTCAATTGGAGATGTACCTGTGGATGTATTTCAAGGCCTACCTTCAAACTCAGTGCCTCTTTGCTTGACATCATGGGAAAATCAAAAGAAATCAGCCAAGACACCAGAAAATAATTGTAGACCTCCACAAGTCTGGTTAATCCTTGGGAGCAACTTCCAAATGCCTGAAGGTACCACGTTCATCTGTACAAATAATAGTAAGCAAGTATAAACACCATGGGACAACGCAGCCGTCATACCGCTCAGGAAGGAGACGCGTTCTTGTCTCCTAGAGATTAACATACTTTGGTGTGAAAAGTGCAAATCAATCCCAGAACAACAGCAAAGGACCTTGTGAAGATGCTGGAGGAAACAGGTACAAAAGTATCTATATCCACAGTAAAACAAGTCCTATATCGACATAATCTGAAAGGCCGCTCAGCAAGGACGAAGCCACTACTCCAAAACCGCCATAAAAAAGCCAGACTATGGTTTGCAACTGCACATGGGGACAAAGATCATTCTTTTTGGAGAAATGTCCTCTGGTCTGCTGAAACAAAAATAGAACTGTTTGGCCATAATGACCATCGTTATGTTTGGAGGAAAAAGGGGGAGGCTTGCAAGCCGAAGAACACCATCCCAACCGTGGCAGCATCATGATCTGGGGGTGCTTTGCTGTAGGAGGGACTGGTGCACTTCATAAAATAGATGGCATCGTGAGGCAGGAAAATTATGTGGATATATTGATCCACTATCCATTATGTGGATACATCTCAAGACATCAGTCAGGAAGTTAAAGCTTGGTAGCGAATGGGTCTTCCAAATGGATAATGACCCCAAGTATACTTCCAAAGTTGTGGCAAAATGGCTTAAGGACAACAAAGTCAAGGTATTGGAGGTCCATCACAAAGCATAGATGTCAATCCTATAGAAAATCTGTGGGCAGAACTGAAAAAGCGTGTGCGAGCAAGGAGGCCTACAAACCTGACTCAGTTACACCAGCTCTGTCAGGAGGAATGGGTCAAAATTCACCCAACTTATTGTGTGAAGCTTGTGGAAGGCTAAACATTTCAATGTTTGACCCAAGTTAAACAATTTAAAGGCAATGATACCAAATACTAATTGAGTGTACGTAAACTTCTGACCCACTGGGAATGTGATGAAAGAAATAAAAGGTGAAATAAATCAATCTATCTGCTATTATTCTGACATTTCACATTCTTAAAATAAAGTGGTGATCCTAACTGACCTAAGACAGGGGATTTTACATTTTAAATGTCTGGAATTGTGAAAAACTTGTTCTTGTTCTGTTTTGGAGCCTTTTTCTGGGCGAAAGGTTCATGTTTTTATGTGTGTATGTGACCAGTACGACCATACATCATATGGGCTGACAGTCAAAGGTGCTTGCTTGTCCAACTTGGGGGAACTGTGGAGCTACGGTTAGAGGAAGTATGTCTGGTTCCTGTCATTCTGGCCCCTGTGGTCCTCACTCAGTTGGGTCAGACTCACACACACACACACATACATCGGGTCAAGTGTTTTGCAGATGCTTGTATGGGGTAGCTTGACTATATAAATGTTCCTGTACTTTCTGTACAGGAGGCTCTTACTCTATCTCACCTGCAGGGGTGGGGCGACCAGCCTCCTTCTTATAATACGTTTAAAAATATTATTAATACCTTGATTGATTATTGATTTTGCCTCTCCTCATTATTAGTTAATGGTAGAATTTCCACCACACGTTCAACATGGGAAATAGTTTGCAAACTTTGGCTAATGTTAGCTAACATATTCCATTTGTTTCGTGTTAGCCGCGACCGTTCACTAACGTTAGCTAACAGTCTGAGAACATAGTGTGTGGTGAACATAAGTGTCTATTACGGGTCTAAACTGCCGCTAAAAATAATCAAGTGGCCATATAGACTTTCTACTATATTTAGTAGGAATTGCTAAATCGTTTTCAGTTTGAATATTGTCGCTAAAAAGCCACTGTAATCCTTACAAAAAGTAACTGTTTGATGTTTCACCGAAACATTTTGGAATGTTCATTCAAATAGTTCAACTGAAATTGTTACTCTGGTAACATGTTTGCTGGAGACAGAAGAAGCTTGTTGAACTCACCACTGGTATTGTGATGCAATAATCTCCATGGTAATGTAGAATGATAATTCAAATGATGTTAACGTATGTGGCTCATGCAATGGAATGTATTTTTTGTAATGTCATTTGAGTTGAATCAATGAATCACAGCACATATTTTAGCACATATTTTAGTTCCTGTTTTGCTACTATGGGTACACTCGCAATGGCCGCCAGTCCACCCATTATGCCATCATTAACTTGAATGGGGATCCATGTTCTATTAATTATATTTCTATGGCAGCACATGCAGTCAAGAGAAAAGGAGAGAAGAACATTGGCGGCAAAAACATTTTTTTTTTTTTTGGTATTCAAACAGTTATTAAGGTGACAACGGTCATTTTTCTGTCCAACCTTAATCCCAAATTCTATGACCGTAACAGCCCTTTGCGCCTTTGAACCGTGCTACCACCTGGGTGTGAGCCAGGTGCCCCACTCTGGCCGACAGCGAAGTCGACTCAAAACAAAAGGGTTCAGCACGTGGAATAATGAGTAGGATTCTGTGTTTTCACATGCAAAAGTGATTGATTTTGATACAAACGCTTTATCTGCCTTCCCAATTAAAAATAGTTTGAAAATTCTAACACATGCATGTATGATGCATCATACATGCATCATTGTTGACAATATGACCACCCGGTGCAGATTACTGTTCGATTTGATCAGGGTGCGCATCCCTCACTGTCTTCACCCGGTCACGTGACGGGCCATATCCCAGTGCAACGCAGGGCAGCTTAATCGAATCCCCTCATTGGCTGTCCATCATCCTTGACTCTAGCAGGCAACCTGCAAAAACCGCCCACTGATCTACCTGGCCACAACTGTTATGTCATCTCAGGTCTATGGTGTATAAAAAACCAAACACGCCTGGTTATCTTTGCTGTATTATCCTTGACTATGTGAGCAGTGATTCCTCAATAGATCCTCCTTTGACGCTGGCAGTAAAGCGCACCTCTAGGGTGTGGTTTGCTAGTTACCTCCTGCGATTGTCAAGGCAACATGACTGTCTGGGACCTGATGCTACCTGTAAGCTACTGTCCAACTTGAATAAACTGTCCATGCTTTATACAATGGAGATGTTTAGACAAGTTACTCAGAAAGATTAGGATACAACCTCTCCAAAGCATGCACTTATTATATTCTGCCTATTTCATCATCAAAAGAACTTGGTCACTTGTGTCATAGCTTAATCAACTTCATGAAAACAAAAGCCATTGAGTGTTATGAGAATCATTACTGTAGACAAAATGATTAATGATCACTTACGATGATCAGTCATCTCAGCAGGGTTGTTGTGAGATGCTCTGTCACTGAGTAACAAGACTGCATCAGAGATAAAGTGAAATAACTTTCACTGGCAGTTAAAAAATCAAAGAGGATACGACTAAGATTGCAGAGGCAGCCAGGCTGATGATGGCCAAATGCAACATCCCTCAGTTGTGACCTCTTTAACTATAACTCGCCCGGCCCCTGGAGAGTTGTGTGCCACCCTTACCTGCAACAACCCTGGCATATGCATGGAATGTCAACTGCGAGTGACTTACTGACAGGTCTGTCTCTGTCTGCCAGGCTATGGATGTCCTATGGGCAATCTGGGTTGTGGAAGCAGAAGCATGCTATTGGTCATTTCCTGCTGAGTCAGGATGTTCATTAAAAAGGCATCAAGATGGATGTACGGGTTATAACACATGCTTTGCTGGTGCGAGCTTACCCTTTTTGCCTTCTAATTCAGATCATTAATTGGAGCATGGGTGGTTTCATACATTTTTCCTGACCATGTGACCTGACCAGAAACACTCTGGGCCCTAGGTATAATACAGATTATGGCTTTAAAGTGATTCACTACTGGTCATCTATTCTTCCTGTTAGTCTGGTTTCACTCTGTTTGTTTATGCTCTGGACAAATTCTGTTGTTGTTTGGCATGACGGCCACCACAACAACAACAACAAAGCTGGCTAAAGCAGAAACCGAATGACATCCAGGCTAGCTGACCATACTGCACAGCAGTTACTACGATCACTCTGTGTAAGGTCCCCAAATTATCCCACCAATACCTTTCTCATGCACCCTTGAATACGGGTGACCTACTGTACAGTACACCCCCACCTGAGAAGAGAAGGGTCATACTGGACAATGGTGATCATAGACCTTGGCCCGTATTCATAAAGCATCTCAGACTGAGTAAGCTCTAGGATCAGTTTAGCTTTTTAGAGTACAATGAATAAGAGTAGATGGACATGGGGGACCTGATCCTAGATCAGAACTCACTACTCTGAGGCACTTGTGAATACAAGCCCTGATCCAATCTAGACAATGGTGGTGATGTATGGGGTCTCATGGACTAGAGAGACAGCATCTAGTTGCAATCTCTATCTCACACACTGGAAACCCGATGAGTGTTTCTCCGCAGCGAACAGGGCAAGCTAATACCCAAGTGGTGAAACCCCATCTCTGAAGTTTAATATTTAAAGAGTGTTGAGAGTTTTGTTACCCTGAAAAGCGAGCAGCATTCCAGCTACTCCCTCTCCGTACCTGGACAGCAGCAGGTCTCCGACATCGCTTTGCCACAGCAGGGATCAGATCTGAAATAAGGTGCTCATTTATAATCAATCCAATATTTGATTTGATTGTTCTTTTTTTGGGGGGGGGGCACTTTTTAGCTTCATGTCATTGATAAGCTAAATGTGTGAACTAATCTCATCCTGTAGTTGAGTGACAGTACAGGTTCAGATCAAAACTGTTACTGTGTGTAGGTTATTGATGATGTTTGAAAATGTTCGATTCATAGTGTTACAAAGTGAATCAGTTCAAGGTCTGGACCAACCTCTGTGGAAAGTAGCTTAGGATAGCTGGTGAGATAGACGTGCACCTTCCAGAATGCTCTTTGATAAAGATGAGATGCTATTTTAGTTTTTTTCTGAATAGACAAACAGTTAGTGTGAAATCCTGTTTTGCAAAGCACACACACATGCACACACACACGGACAGCTGCAATGGTTATGAAGGCATGAGTGTCTCATGTGCCATCAAATGAGAAAGTGTTTATTTAAGAGTTTTGTGGTTTTGTCACTACTCTACATGTATCCCTGTTTTGCGCTTTATGACAGGGTCCAAGCAGTCATACATGCACAAACACACACTCATCTCAGACATCATGTACGTGAGTTCCTCGGGAACTGAGAATGTGTCCCTGTCTCTGACGTTTCTGGGGAAGACAGTAGGGAGGCACTGCTCTGTTGCCCCTTCATCAAAACAACGTAAGTATGCCACCAACTCCCAAACACATGTGCACGCATGCACGAACAACGCATGCAAGCACACACATACAACTAGATGCTGTCACCCCAGTATTTCTACTTGCACATCATCATCTGCACATATATCACGCCAGTATTAATGCTAAATTGTAATTATTTCACCTCTATGGCCTATTTATTGCCTACCTCCCTACTCTTCTACATTTGCACACTGTACAGAGACTTTTCTATTTTTCTTTTCCATTGTGTTATTGACTGTACGTTTGTTTATGTGTAACTCTGTGTTGTTGTCGCACTGCTTTGCTTTATCTTGGCCAGGTCGCAGTTGTAAATGAGAACTTTCCTCAACTGGCCTACCTGGTTAAATAAATGTGAAATAAAATACAAATATAGAGGAGGTTCTAACTAGTTATAAGTATAGTGAGGATCCTTCTTGTAATTTCTAGTTATTTGGATCCTTGGTGATGAGTGTCGTGTAAATTCTACACATTAAAGGGAAAGCAAGAGAGACTGCAAGTTTCCTCAAACAACAAAGTTCTTTATTAGTAAGATTTGCAAAAATGGAGCTGGTTAGCAGAGACCCAAAATGGTGCACAGCTAAGAGCCCCCGAACACATTCAGACTTTGTCATTTATAGCCATCCTCAGTGTCCGTCTTTGCCGAGCCATATGTCCTTATATGGTCCCTTATGTTGGAGTTTCGCTAAGCACGTCATAGTCATCTCATACCTTTAGAAAACAAGGACCGTATCCCAGAAAGGTACTCTTGAAGTCAACAGAAACCAGTTGTTTCCTGCTTTCTCAGGGCATAGCACACAGCTAAGATTAACAGAATAAGATGTACGCTTATATAAAGCTTTCAGCATGCGATGTCAAAGTAAGAGTATTCACAACATTTCTCCCATAGGAGTTATGTTAATAACTTAATAGAATAACTATTGTTCCCGCTTCTTTTTGGAGACTGAGGTCATGAGGGAGGATTCTAGGTAGGACCCAGACTGAGGTGCTGGTTCGTGTGTGTCTGGGGAGCTCCTGGGTTCTTCTCAGAGGAATGTGTTAGGTGTAGACATGTGAAGACAGAAGAGGTTTAAATATTTCAGATGCTTGGTTGGGTCCATTTCAGGCAGCAGAGCAATCAAATCGTATTTGTCACATGCTTCGTAGACAACAGGTCTAGATTAACAGTGAAAGAAATTACTTACGGGTCCTTTTCCAACAATGCAGAGTTAAAGCTAAGAGTACATTTTTTGTGTGCATGTTATTTGTATGTGGGCTTATGTAGTGTATGTGTAGGTCTGTGTTGGGTACCTGTGAAATTGTCTAAGTTAACAGCAAATGTTATTTTGCTAGAAAATAATATTCAAGCCCAATGTTTCCCAACAAAACATTGATTTGGAATAAAAGAGTTATTAAAACTTCTTAGGGCTTTTCTCCATTTCCTGCCTGTGTCACACCCTGACCATAGAGATCCTAATTATTCTCTATGTTTGAACACTTACCACGCTACGCCTTGGTCCCCTTCTCACGACGAGCGTTACAGCCTGAATAACGTGCCAAAGGAAACTGCCTGTAGCTCAGGTCCTGAAGCCAGGATATGCAAATAATTGGTACCATAGGAAAGAAAACACTGACGTCTGTAGAAATGTAGGAGAATATAACAATAGATATGGGTGTAACGGTTGTCGAAAGGAGCGTACCAAAGTGCAGCTTGGTTGTAGTTCCACATTTGATTAAATCTGTGAAACTTTGCAAATACATAAATAACTGAGACAAAACAAACAGTGACAGAGAGAAACAAACACTACTCAAAATATAATAACCCACAAAACCCAGGAAGAAAAACCCCTACTTAAATACGATCTCCAATTAGAGACAACGAGGACCAGCTGCCTCCAATTGGAGATCAACCCAAAAAACACAGAAAAACTCAAACATAGAAATACAAAACACAAAACACCCCTTGTCACACCCTGACCTACTCTACCACAGAAAATAACATCTTACTATGGTCAGGACATGACAATGGGAGGAGAAAATCCAAAGATAAACCAACCGGAAAATTTCTTTGAGACACCATCCTCTTAGAAATGCAAGAGAAAGGTCATATTGAAAATTACCTCCCTGGATGCAATTCCTATGGCTTCCACAGGGTGTCAGAAGTCTATGTTCAAGGTTTCAGGCTTGTAACTTCAAAAACGTATAAGAAATAACAGTTTTAGTAGAAGGACAGTCATGTAAATTTGTGTTTGACTGCACCATGAAGACATTACGCACCTGCTAAAAATCGGTTTCCTATTGAACATATTTCTTTGATTACATTTTAGGGTATCTGAGGAGTAAATAGAAACGTATTTTGACTTGTTGAATCAAAGTTTAGGGGTAGATTTTCGGATTCCTTTCTCTGCAAGTTTAACGAGTGGTTTACTCAAAATCGATGGCGCCAACTTAAGACTTTTTGGGATATAAAGGATTTTCTTACAAAACGACACTACATGTTATAGCTGGGACCCTTTGGATGACAAATCAGAGGAAGATTTTCAAAAAGTGAATATTTAATCTTTATATGTGAATGTATGAAACCTGTGCTGGTGGAAAACTATTTTGATGTGGGGCGCCGTCCTCAAACAATCACAGGACATGTTTTTGCTGTAATAGCTACTGTAAATCAGATAGTGCAGTTAGATTAACAAGAATTTAAGCCTTCAGCTGATATAAGACCCTTATGTACCTACGTGTTTAAAATCTGTAATATTTATGATTATTTATTTGAATTGCGCGCCCTCCAGTTTCACCGGAAGTTGTCCCGCTAGCGGGACACCGATCCTTAATGAATAGGAAATCCCTTTTCAAAGGCCTTTGGTTTGACATTTTGTATGTGATTTGATAGATAACACTAGGGAGTTTTGCTGTTAGATGAGTTCAATTTCAGGTTAATATTACTCAGAGAATATATGAAGGTTTGCAAAGCAATTCCACTTTCTTTACTTGGACTTATTAAGAACACTTTGTTATATTATGAGGTTGTTCTCTTTTCCAAGTTTACAAATTAATGACTTGAGTCTTTGGATAAAAAAAATGCAACAATAAGTGGTTACTATTGGCAGTTAATGAAGTAATTTTTTGGTGATTATAATTCAATATATTGCTATGGAATTGACCAACCCATGCTATGGTCAAAAGTGACTACCTTTTACCTTACTTGTCCAGCTATCCCAAAAGTTAAAGAAACTAATTTAAAAATATTTTATTTTATTTTATCTACCCTGCTAATGATTTCTTGCACAAAAGATTCAATTTTGACAAAATGCCTTGTGTTTTTAATCCTCTGATTCAGAATCCTTAGAGCATTTATTTTTTCCATGCCGCCATTCTAGTAAACTATGGATTGAAATTCATGGATGGCTGTGTATAAAGTCTCCAGACTTGACTTCTAATAATTTTTCCAACTTTTTAAAGTTTCACAAGTTTGAGGGATTTATAAAATTGTAACAGTTCAATGAAAAACTACAAAATAATTTTTCCACCCCATTTACATTTGTGAATATAATATTTGGCCAAGAGAATAATAATGTTAATGAAATAGTTATGATCAGAATTACAAGGATAAGCATAATGCCATTTAACATCAAAGGTAAACATATGTTTATCTTTGATGTTAAATGGTGTTACGAATCCCTTTGGCCCTGCAGTCTAGGGGGGGATGGAAACGAGACCCGTAACATAACTCATGCAAATTATAACAGTGATAAAGGAACAGTGAACAAAAACTTAAAATCTACCGTCAAACACTATAGGTTTGTTTAAACACACGGTAAAGGTGTGAGAAAAGGGGCTGAGCTGGACCCAAGGAAAGAAACAATAATCCAAAAACACCCCTAAACTAGACTAGCCTACTTCAATAACAGCTAGCTAACTAACCAAAAATACAGTGGGTGGTCCGCCCAGTTCTAACTAGTGTATTTAGACAAGGTTTACCTACGGGTAATGTATGCCCATGGGCGACTTGTCTCGGTGCCCCCTTTTCCCACCAAACAAACAGTCAAACAAAACAATACTCACAGGATAACCGGACAAAGGTAACGTAGTTGCAAAACAAAAGCGAGATCAATACAGAAAGCGAGCGCTGGGGACACAACGAGAGAGAGAGAGAGAGAGAGAGAGAGATTGAGAGAGAGATTGAGAGAGAGATTGAGAGAGAGATTGAGAGAGAGATTGAGAGAGAGATTGAGAGAGAGATTGAGAGAGAGATTGAGATTGAGAGAGATTGAGAGAGATTGAGAGCGAAAGATTGAACACAGAGAGATTGATCTGGGGAGAAAACAACTGACTGGGTTTTTAAACCAAGGGAAAGGGGCTGTGATTGGGTAAATGAAAAGGTGCAGGTGTCTTCTGATTAGCGACTGATTGGGGAATGATGATTGTCACCTGTGAGGAGAAAAGGAGAGAAAAGAAATACACATACAGGATACACACACAGGATACCTGTATCCGTAACAAATGGCATTATGCTTATGTGTGCGTAGAGTCCAGTGTGTGTGAAAAGAGTCCGTGCAAGAGAGTTAGTGCAAAAAAGTGTCACTGCCGGTAGTCCATTTAGCCATTTGATTAGCGACTGCAGTCTTGCAGGGAGCTCGGCCCCAGTGATGTATTGGGCCGTAGGCACTACCCTCTCTAGTGCCTTGCGGTCGGATGCCAAGCAGTTGCCATACCAAGCAGTGATGCAGCCATTCAAGATGCTCTCGATGGTGCAGCTGTAGAACTTTTTGAGGATCTGAGAGCCAATGCAAAATCTTTTCAGCCTCCTGAGGGGAAAGAGGCATTGTCGTGCCCTCTTCATGACTGTGTTGGTGTGTTTGGACCATGATCCTTTGTGATATGGAGACCAAGGAACTTGAAGCTCTCGACCCGCTTCACTACAGCCCCATCCATTTCTTGTAGTCCACAATCAATTCCTTTGTCTTACTGACGTTGAATCTGTCTGTCAGTGGCATTCCTCTGTTTGGACCAGAGCCCTTGAGAGCCTGTGTGTGTAGTGTGTGTGCGTGCATGTGTGTGTGCTTGCAAGCGTGTGTTAGCCCGTGTGCATCTATTTCTATTCTCTTGTTTAGCAAACCTGTAGGCTGTCCTCACTGCCAGACAGGCTGATGTGCTCTAGCTGCCAGCTCCACCGTCTTCTGTCCAGATGTCCTGTTTAAATCAATTACCCTCTCTGTCTGCTTTATCCCAGTCATTAGGCATCTCTCTGTCCTCACATATCTTCTTCTTCCAGTCTCTAATCTCATAGTGACGTATATCCTGTGTTGTATTTTGCTCAGGGGCTTGGGAGACGACCACCCGGTCGCCATATCCTGAGGTGACAGTGAGGTCCTCGCGGGTGGACAACACCCCCTTGGCAGTGTCAGTTCTGGAGGAGTTACCTGGGAGTGTCCCTGACCTGAGGGAGGAGGCCAAGCACCACCAGCCGTGCCCGGTAGTACACAGCACACACCTGGACCAGGAGCTGGACACAGGTCGGCACAAGCAGAAACCCTGTCATGACACCATAAACCGTAAAACTTTAGGCATAACTGTGTCAGGAGAGTAAAAATTGTTCCAAATCCATGATAACGCTAAAGGCTAAATAACTTTAAACTTGAACAACAGTCTCCAACAATAACCATGAATCCTACCAAAACACAGGCCCTAAGACATGTAGGCTAAATGGACTATGTTTAATCATAGAATGCAGCAAGCTTGTATACTGACTCCTAACCTTTCAGATAACTAATTATTTACCCTGATTCATAACATAATTTCTGTTTCTCCACAAAAAGGTGTTTCTGGGAAGAGAGTTACAACATGAGGTCATAACCACTCTTCTTCGGAGTAAAAGAGGCAGGAAGAGAGAAGGGGCGGGCGGGAATGAAAGACAGAATGAAGAAAGTATTCAAAGGCGACCATCTCAAGCAATGAACTGTGTTGCTGGTCTTTAGCCATGTTGCTGATATCATTTCCTAAATCGTGATAATAACGGATTAACCTTTACATAAATACTGCATGGAAATAGAAAATATATTGTGGAAAACATACACCTTTAAACATATATGTTCTGTAGATGTGCATCATAATAACAAAACATAAGTGCATCTGTGTAACTATACAAAGTGTTAAACTATTATTATGAGAGCAACGTGGTCTCAGAGCATTTCATATTATTCTGTACGTAAATCCGAGACACTTCATTTAGTATGATATTTAAAGTTTCGTATGGTATGTGTTAATTTGTGGATGTCCATAATCCATTTCGTATGATATGTTGCAAATTACAATTCGTACAATATGTTACAAATTGCAATTTGTACAATATGTTACGAATTTGCAATTGATTGACTTGTTACAAATTCCAATTTGTTGTGGCTAATGTTAGCTGGGTGGCTAGGTTGTTAACGCTAACTTTAAGGTTAGGCTTAAGGTTAGGAGTTAGGTTAAAGGGTTAAGGCTTGGGTTAGGGTTAGGAGAAGGGTTAAGGTTAGTATTTGGGGAAGGGTTAGCCAACATGTTAAGTAGTTGCATAGTAGCTAAAAAGAAGTAAGTAGGTGCAAAGTTGCTAATTAGCTAAAATGTTAAAGTTGTTTGTGATGACATTCGAACATACAACCTTTGGGCTGCTAGATGTTTGCATTATCTGCCCACCCATTCACCCCGTGTTATACGCCCACACATCCACCCCGACCAACCACCCTTCTTTAGTTTATGCCCTAAGTAACCTTCTATCTTATGTAACCAAACCAAACGTTACATAACATAGTCATTTGAGTGTCTCTGATTTACATTTAATATGTTACACCTAGTCTATGAGACCAGTCTGATCAGAGCCATGTAAACCGTGTTTTAAACTAAATTAATAAAAGATAAACTTGACTTAAAACAATGCTGTAGTGTGTGCCTGTGTGTGTGTGTGCGTGCGTAAAAATATCCAGGCCAGCACAGTACAAATCAGTTCGGCCCTATGTTTGTTCGACCATGATAAAATTGCAGTTCTCAACAGATAAATATTGGCCATATATCTCTAACCTTCAGCCATGACCTCAATCTGATCCGCAACCATTTTCTACTTTTTAAGTGGTGGTTGAACACAAAGCATTGTGGTTGAAGAGGTGGGCTGCATTTCGACGCTGGATTGGAGCAGACCACAGAAAAGAGCCTGGAGGCGGGTCCGTGGAGCAAGGTGCTGTATACAGACAGGGGAGAAGGATGGGAGATTCAGATTTTTGTCTGGATGGCAGAGAGTTCAAGCAGGGTGGTTGGTAAATAAATCAGGTTGCCGAAAAACATCGGACGCCGATTCGGTCACGAAGCCTCAGCCTAAATAAAATGACTGAAACAGAAATTGTTTAATTGTTAAGCACAATATTTGCTGCTGAACTTCCTGCTTTTCCTTCCTTGCATGGGTACACTCAATATGGCAGCAGGTTCGCCCATCACAGAATATGACTTGAATGGAAATGTCCATTCGAGTCACTCTATATGGGAGTGGCAAAGGGAGTGTGTTAGTATTGGACAGAAGAAGATTGGTATGTTTGGGCGATTCAGTGCAAAGATAATTAGGGAGCGTGTGGGTGGAAATTAAACTATGACATTATCTAGAATTCTTAGGAAAGACTTAGGGTCAGGAAGTGGAAGAGAATGGGTACCCACTGGGCACAAACTGGTTAAATCAACGTTGTTTCCACATCATTTCAACAAAAAAATCAATGTGATGATGTTGAATCAATTTGGGAAACTGATTGGATTTGCAAAAAGTCATCAACGTAAAGGAATTGCGGGAATGTTTGACTTTTTTTCCACCCAGCTTTTAAACTAAAGCTAATTAAATGGTTCATGTAAAAAATTCAGTGAGCTCCAAAAGTATTGGAACAGTGACAAACTTTGGGTTTGAAATGATACAATGACTATATGGTTAAAGTGCAGGCTGTGAGCTTAAATTTGAGGGTATTTTCATCCATATCAGGGGAACAGTTTAAAATGTCAGGACTTTTTGTACATAGTCCCTCCATTTTAAGGGACCAAAAGTATTGGGACAAATTCACTTGAATGTTTATTAAAGTAGTAAAAAGTTAAGTATTTGGTCCCATATTCATAGTACGCAATGACTACATTAAGCTTCTGACACAACGAATTTGTTGGATGTATTTTCTGTTTGTTTTTGTTGTTTTTCAAATTATTTTGTGCCCAATAGAAATGAATGGTAAATAATGTATTGTGTAATTTTGGAGTCACCTTTGTTGTAAACAAGAATAGAATATGTTTCTAAACACTTCTAAATAAATGTAGATGCTACCACGATTACGGATAATCCTGAATGAATCGTGAATAATAATGAGTGAGAAAAAATATATATTGTTATTGTAATAACAATGTAATGGTGAGAGGTTAGCATGTCTTGGGGGTATGATATTTGTGCGTCTGTAGCTTTTTCAGGATTCATTATTCACGATTCATTCAGGTTCATCCGTAATCATGGTAGCATCTACATTCATGTGGAAATGTTTAGAAACGTCTTCTATTCTTAGTTACAATAAAAGTGACTCCAAAATTACACAATACATTATTTACCAATAATTTAAATGTACATTTTTTGTTAGATTGTGTGTGTTATCCTTACCTCCCATAGGCATCTCTGAATCTCTGTCCTCCAATGAGAGAGGGAAGCACCAGGAGTTGAAAGTAGAGGGGGCCAAGCTCTACATCCCATACGAGTCAGCTGAACTCTACATTACGCAGGTACACATCCATAGGTCATACAAGATCTGGGAAAAATGCAAATTTCAAAGAGTATTTTAGCATAGTATATACCGTGCCTTTAGAAAGTATTTTACACATTTTGTTGTGTTACAGCCTGAATTTAAAATGATTAAATTAAGAATTTGGGTCACTGGCCTACACACAATACCCCATAATGTCAAAGGGGAATTATGTTATTATATTATTTTTACAAATGAATGAAAACTTAAAAGATTACATTTCTTGAGTCAATAAGAATTCAACCCCTGCCTGTAGTTATGGCAAGCCTAAATAAGTTCAGGAGTAAAAATGTGCAATAATAGTGTTTAACATGATTTTTGAATGACTACTTCATCTCTGTACCTCACACATACAATCAATAATCTGCAAGATCCCTCAGTCGAGCAGTGAATTTCAAACACAGATTCAACCACAAAGACCAGGGAGGTTTTCCAATGACTCGCAAAGAAGGGCACCTACTGGTAGATGGGTAAAAAAAAAGAAGCAAACATTGAATATCCCGTTGAGCACGGTGAAGTTATTAATTACATTTTGGATGGTGTAACAATACACCCAGTCACTACAAACTCAGGTGCCGGAGAGGAAGGAAACTGCTCAGGGATTTCACCATGAGGCCAATGGGGACTTTAAAACAGTTACATAGTTTAATGGCTGTGATAAGAGAAAACTGAAGATTGTAGTTACTCCACAATACTAACCTAAATGACAGAGTGAAAAGCTGGAAGCCTGCACAGAAAAAATAAATATGGAAAATATATATATATATTTGCAACAAGGCACTACAGTTAAACTACAAAGAATGTGGCAAAGAAATTAGCATTATGTCCTGAATACAAAGCGTTAAGCTTGCCTCAAATCCAACACAACACATCACTGAGTACCATCCTTCATATTTTCAAATATGGAAGTGGCTGCATCATGTTATGGGTATGCTTGGTAAGGACTAAAGAGGTTTTTTATAAAAAGAAAGGAAAATTCCTGGAGGAAAACCTGGTTCAGTCTTCTTTCCAACAGACACTCAGCAGGACAATAACCTAAAACATAAGGCCAAATATACACTGGATGTGCTTACCAAGACAACATTGAATGTTCCTGAGTGGCCTAGTTACAGTTTTTACATAAATCTACGTGAAAATCTATGGCAAGACTTGAAAATGGCTGGCTAGCAATGATCAACAACCAAGCTGACATAGCTTGAATATTTTTTTAAAGAATAATGTGCAAATATTCTACAATCGATGTGAGCAAAATTCTTAGAGACTTACCCAGAAAGACTCACCGCTGTAATCGCTGCCAAAGGTGATTCTAACATGTATTGGCTCAGGAGTGTGAATACTTATGTAAAGTAGATATTTCTGTATTTCATTTTCAATACATTTGCAAAAATGTATAAACATGTTTTTCATTATGGGGTATTGTGTGCAGATGGGTGAGAAAAAAACAATAATTAATCCATTTTGAATTCAATCTGTAAGACAGCAAAACGTGGAATAAGTCAAGGGGTATGAATACTTTCTGAAGTGACTGTAAGTTTATCATTTCTGGGAAGTCACATAGTATAGTATGAAGAGCACTACTCATTATGAAATGTACAGTGAAGGAATGGGATATGATAGTCAGACGTGTGACTAAGGGACAAACCCGATGTTGATCGTTGTGAAAAGAAGCACACAGTGAGCTCATTGTTAGAGATAATGTTGTGTTTTCCTATTTACTCACATGTCTGCCGCTCCTTCTGCCTGGAATAGGCTTTATTGTGTGTGTGTGTGTGCGTGTGCGTGCGTGTGCGTGTGCACATGCCTGTGCGTGTGTGTTTATGCAGGATCAGATGACCAGACGCCTTTGATTTTTCAGTCTTTATCTCTATTTAATTGTTAGGCTATCACGCTGCTGTGCATTCTGTGTGTGTATAGTATATGAGTCATTAACCTCTGTCATGGCATGTTATCAGCTGACTGACTGATGATCTTAAGTAGTCACTGTGAATTTATTGTGTCAATATTAAGACGCCAAGTGCATCATTTCTTGTGGCAACAGATAGCTGAGGACATGCAGACTATGAAAAGTAGACATCTGGAGATGGTGCAAGAGCTAGAGGAAAACTTTCAGATCGCATCACGAGAGAACCAGGTGATCTGTGTGTGTGTGCGCGTGTGTGTATTGATCAGGTGTCACTACAAGTTGATATCAACACTTATCTGTGCTAGTAGGAGAGGACAATACAGAAGATCCGATCTCACTACCAGAACAAGCTGAATGCACTGAAGAGAATCTTAGACCTTTACCAAGACAAGATAGAAAAGAAGAACACACACTGGGAGGAGAGAATCACAGTGAGTTCCCTCTTACCGACCAACCATCACCACCCCTCATCGGGGAACAACTTTGTCACTATAGTATATTCTATTAAGTTCAGTAGATCTTATTTTCCCCAGAGGGCTTTTTGAGTGTAACATAACAATAAAAAAAACATACAAAACAACATACAAAACAGGAAACCATACAGTACGATACATTAAGATCGAAATCGGGTTTGCCTCTTCATCAACAAGAAATGGTTGACTCTAGCGTAGTGGATGTCTCGCCCTTCTTGGAATACCTAATGGTCAAATGCCGACCCTTCTACCTCCCGAGAAATACATTCCAACTCAGGACAAGGAAAATAAGAAGCTGGCACTTAACGAACTGTACGAGGTTATAAACAAACACAAAAAACTTGCACCCAGAGGCTGCTTTCCTTGTTGCCTTGCTAGCGATGATTGTAATATGTTTCGACACTCCGCCGATAACATCAACGAGCTAACCACCTCCGTCACCGGCTTCCTTATGAAATGCATCGGCGACGTTTTCCCCATGGTGAAGGTTCACTTCTTCTCCAATCAAAAGCCCTGGATTAACACCGAAGTTGGCGCTGAGCTAAAGGACAGGGCGACCACAGGTAACCCTTAGGCTGCGGCCGAGGACAGGAACAAGTACAAGAAGTCCCGCAAAAAGACAATATAGGAATAAGGTGGAATCATATTACACGGGCTCTGATGCCTGCCACATGTGGCAGGGGCTATTGTCCATTAAGCGTTACAAAGAAAGACCCGGCCGTGATCTGCCCAACGATGCCTCTCTACCAGACCAACTCAATGCATTATATGCAAACTTCGAACACCGCGAGGGCCCCCACTGACCCAGAGGACTGGGTGATCTCGTGCCGACGCGACTAAGGCCTTTAATCAGATCAACACTCTCAAGGCCGCGGGGCCGGACGTTATTCCAGTGCTCGTTCTCAGACCATGCGCAGAACAGCTGGCAGGCAAATTCATGGTCATTTTAAACCTCTCCTTGTCCCAGTCTGTAATCCCCACGTCTTAAGCTGACCACCATCATTCCTGTTCCAAAGAACTGTAAGGCTTCATGCCACAATGACTACCACCCTGGAGCACTCACTTCTGTAATCAGGAAGTGCTTTGAAAGGCTGGTTATGGCACATTTTAACTCCATCTTCTCAGACACCCTACACCAGACCCACTCCAATTTCCATACTTCCCCAACAGATCCATAGACGACGTAATCTCAATTGCACTCCACTCTGGCCTCACCCACCTAGATAAGAATAATATCTATGTGAGAATGCTGTTCATTGACTACTGCTTAGCGTTCAACACCATTGTTCCCTCCAAGGTTTTCACCAAGCTTTGGACCCTGGGACTGAACACTTCCCTCTGCAACTCGATCCTGGACTTCCTGATGGGCCGACCCCTGGTGGTGAGGGTAGGCAACATCACCTCTGCCACTCTGCCACTCAACACGGGGGCCTCATAGGGGTGTGTTCTTAGTCCCTTCCTGTACTCCCTGTTCACCCACGACTTCGTGGCCCCGCACAACTCCAACACCATCATCACGTTTGCTGACGACATGACTGTGGTAGGCCTGATCACCAGTGACGATAAGACAGTCTACAGGGAGGAGGTCAGTGACCTGGCAGTGTGGTGCCAGGACAACAACCTCTCCCTCAACGTCAGTAAGACCAACGAGAGCTTCAAATTGCTGGGTGTCCATATCACTAAGGACTTAAAATGGTCCACACATACACGCACAGTTGTGAAGAAGGCGCGACAGCCCAGTACATCACTGGGGCCGAACTCCCTGCCATCCAGGACCTCTATATCAGGTGGTGTGAAAGGAAGGCCCAGAAAATCATTAAAGACTGCAGTCACCCAAGCCAAAGAATTTTCTCTCTGCTTCCGCATGGCAAGCGGTATCGGTGTATCAAGTCTGACACCAACAGGCTCCTGAACAGATTCTATTCCCAAGTCATAAGACCGCTAAACAGCTAACAAAATGGCTACACGGTCTATCTGCGTTGACCCTTTATTACATTTTTTATTTGTAGTCTCTATGCACACTCACGGGACTCTACACACTCACACCGACATTCCAACACACACACACACACACACACACACACATTCACTTAATTTGCTCACACACATAATGTGCACACATTTACACTGACTCTACATACATGCACACAAACTCACACAATCATCATATACGCTGCTGCTACTGTTTATCATATTTCCTGAAGCCCCTATACATACAGTATCTACCTCAATCACAGTATCCCTGCACATTGTTAACATGGTATTGGAACTGACCCTGTATATAGCTTACCCTCTCTTGTTCTTCTTGTTTCTTATTTTTATTTCTCTTCTGTTTTTGTTCTACATTATGATATTTTTAGTACTACATTGATATTGATTGCTGCATTGTTGGGTTTAGAGCTTGCACGAAAGGCATTTCACCGTACTTGTGAATGTGATATTACCACTTGGGTAACACTAAGTGGCGGTCAGTGAGGGAGAAATATATATATTTTTTCATGAGCATGGCCTTATTTCTATCACAGCATATTGGATGACTGTCATTCACATTCCATTCACCCAGTTCAATGTAACAGCGATAGGTTTAGGCTACTACGCTACTGGTCAAAAGTTTTAGAATGCCTACTCATTCAAGGGTTTTTCTTTATTTTTACTATTTTCTACATTGTAGAATAATAGCGAAGACAACAAAACTATGAAATAACACACATGGAATCATGTCGTAACCAAAAAAGTGTTAGACAAATCAAAATATATTTTATATTTGAGATTCTTCAAATAGCCACCCTTTGCCTTGATGACAGCTTTGCACTCTCTTGGCATTCTCTCAACCAGCTTCATGAGGTAGTCACCTGGAATGCATTTCAATTAACAGGTGTGCCTTCTTAAAAGTTAATTTGTGGAATTTATTTTCTTCTTAATGTGTTTGAGCCAATCAGTTATGTTGTGACAAGGAAGGGAGGTATACAGAGGATAGCCTTAATTGGTAAAGACAAAGTCCATATTATGGCAAGAACAGCTCAAATAAGCAAAGAGAAACGACAGTCCATCATTACTTTAAGACATGAAGGTCAGTCAATAAGGAAAATGTCAAGAACTTTGAAGGTTTCTTCAAGTACAGTCGCAAAAACCATCAAGTGCTATGATGAAACTGGCTCTCATGAGGACCGCCACAGGAATGGAAGACCCAGAGTTACCTCTGCTGCGGAGGATAAGTTCATTAGGGTTACCAGCATCAGAAATTGCAGCCCAAATAAATGCTTCACAGAGTTCAAGTAACAGACACATCTCAACATCAACTGTTCTTAGGTGACTGTGTGAATCAGGCCTTCATGGTCGATTTTTGCTAAAAAGAAACCACTACTAAAGGACAGGTGCTTTGCTGGTGGCACTGTCTGTGATTTATTTAGAATTCAAGGCACACTTAATCAGCATGGCTACCACAGCGATACGCCCTCCCATCTGGTTTGGGCTTAGTGGGACTATCATTTGTTTTTCAACAGGGTAATGACCCAAAACACCTCCAGGCTGTGTAAGGGTTATTTTACCAAGAAGAAGAGTGATGGAATGCTGCATCAGTTGGCCTGGCCTCCACAATCCCACATCAAATTGAGATGGTTTGGGATGAGTCGGACCACAGAGGGAAGGAAAAGAGGCCAGCAAGTGCTCAGCATATGTGGGAACTCATTCAAGATTGTTGGAAAAGCATTCCAGGTGAAGCTGGTTGAGAGAATGCCAAGCGTGTGCAAAGCTGTCATCAAGACAAAAGGTGGCTATTTGAAGAATCTCAAATATAAAATATATTTCGATTTGTTTAATACTTTTTTGGTTACTACATGATTCCATATGTGTTATTTCATAGTTGTGACGTCTTCACTATCATTCTACAATGTAGAAAAAATCCTTGAATGAGTAGGTGTTCTAAAACCTTTGACCGGTAATGTACATGATACTCAAAATTTCCCTATACCCATCATGAGGTTGCTACAGCGTAGCATATAAATGAAAGTTTACAACGTAGATGCACACAGGTCGAGAAACATTTTAGGTGACAGAAAGTGACACATGGACAGACAGTAACACATTCAATACTGCCTTGCACACTCTTGCCTGAATCTAGCTGATCTAGGGTGTAATCATTAGTCCAACAGTTCCAAACGAGAGTTTCTATTTTGACAAATGCAGGGATGTTTATCCCCGTTTCATTCTGTTTGTTTACGAAACGTTTTTCAACAGAACCGATGGAATTAATACGTCCCAGATCACGCGATAACACTTTCATAGCAGCCACGTTGTATTCTTTCTCGCATCTCCTCTTACCTTTTCCCTTTGCTTGTGGACTTCAATGCACAACATGTCAGCTGTATGTCACCAGGCAACAAAAACTTTCCAAGCCAAACCATATCATAACCGCTACACACGGCCTACATCGTTGTCACCATATTAGCTAAAGTAACATCATAGTCAACATAGCTAATAAAACTAACGCATTAGTAAACCTGCTACAATCATGCAGTAACATTACAATGTACAGTCAGTAAGCAGTTTAGCACTTACATTGGCGGGCCCCGGTGGCAATAAATTAGTAAAACCGAAAGCTTACCTTCACTTGGAAGAGTTCCAGTGTTCTGTTGGATAGTATAGCCAACTAGCTAACAGCAGGGTATTTGAGTAGGCTAAACTAGCTAACTGAATTTGCTTGCTAAGTAAGTGAAACTGAAGTTAAATAAAATTACAATCTCTCTCTCTCTCTCTCTCTCTCTCTCTCTCTCTCGCTGCTCCTTCATTTTGGAAGAAATTAATTTGTTAAAAACTGTTTTCTCTCTCTTTGAGTCAACTACTCACCCCATTGTATGCACTTCGGTGCTAGCTAGCTGTAGCTTATGCTTTCAGTACTAGATGCATTATCTGATCCTTTGATTGGGTGGACAACATGTCAGTTCATGCTGCAAGAGCTCTGATAGGTTGGAGGACGTCCTCCGGACGTTGTCATAATTACTGTGGAAGTCTGTGGAAGGCGGTGTGAACCATGAGCCTCCTAGGTTTTGTAGTGAATTCAATGTACCCAGAGGAGGACGGAAGCTAGCTGTCCTCTGGCTACACCATGGTGTTACCCTACAGAGTGCTGTTGAGGCTACTGTAGACCTTCATTGCAAAACAATGTATTTTAATAAATTTTTTGAACGTGGATATATTTAGTATAGTTTTAGCTAAAAAATGATAACCTTGTCATAATTTGTCATAACAGCTGACATAACTTATCGTAGCCTGACATAATATAGTCATAACAGTGTCATGACACAAATATTTAGACCTGTTATGATATATTGTATTATTTAATAGCTGGTTATGACACCTACATAAGAGTGTCAAAACCTACAAAACCTGCCACGGTAGTTATTTTATGGCTGGTTATGACATAAGTGTCAAAACCCACAAAACAAGGCAAAACATTCCATTACACCATAGCCTACTTGTTAACAGTATCTTTATGTTCTATAACATTTTCTCAAATTGACTATCTTAAATTATCATTGTAATTGTGCACAAACTGATGTCAGTCATGCACATTCACCAATGCTCTGTTGCTAATGACTGGGACGAATGCAGGACAAGGGCAATGACTGACATAAGGGCATGTACGTGATAGACCTATCTGGCTTATATGATTATGATGGTCATAATGCTTCATGACAGTGTCATAAAGTGTATTTTCTGCAAGTTATTTAAAATATGATGAAAAAAACACGACTGTAAACAGAATTCATTACAACAACAACAAAGGACTTAAGAAACAAACTTTAAAAATACCGGAAACTTCTTGGCAGGGAAATATTTGAATAAATGTTTGTTTTGACACTCTTATGTAGGTGTCATAACCAGCCATGAAATAACGCAATATACTGTACGTCACAACAGGTGTAAATATATGGGTCATGACAGTGTAATGACCATATTATGACAGGTTATGACAAGTTATGTCAGCTGTTATGACATATGTATTGCATGGTTATGACTGTGTCATAACGTGTTATGACGCTGGGTGTCAGTTAATGTGTTACCAAAACTTTCAACTTAAACCAACGTACAGTGCCTTCAGAAATTATACATACCCCTTGACTTCTCAGTCTCTCTCTACAAAATACCCCATAATGACAAAGTGTTTTTTTTCACATTTATTGAAAATGAAATACAAAAATATGAAATTTACAAAAGTATTCACACCCCTGAGTCAATAGATGTTAGAATCACCTTTGGCAAGTGATTACAGCTGTGAGTCTTTCTGGGTAAGTCTCTAAGAGCTTTACACACCTAGATTGTACAATATTTGCCCAGTTATTATTTTGAAAATTCTTCAAGCTCTGTTAAATTGGTTCTGGATCATTGCTTGACAACCATTTTCAAGTCTTGGCATAGATTTTCAAGTCGATTTAAGTCAAAACTGTAACTCGGCCACCCAGGAACATTCACTGTCTTCTTGGTAAGCAACTCCAGTGTACTGTAGATTTGGCCTTATGTTTAAGGTTATTGTCCTGTTGTCGCGTTCGTCGTAAAGATGGGACCAAGGCGCAGCGGGAATGTGAATACTCATCTTCTTTATTACGAAGAAAACCAAAACAAACACTTAATCAAAAACAACGACGAAAAAACAGTCCTGTGAGGCACACAGCCACACATGGAACAACTACCCACAAAAACCCATAGAAAAACACCCCTACTAAATAGGACCTTCAATTAGAGGCAACGAGGAACAGCTGCCTCCAATTGAAGGTCAACCCAATAAACTAAACATAGAAATAGAAAGACTAGAACGAACATAGAAATAACTAACATAGAACATTAACCAAAAACCCCGAAACACATAAAACAAACACCCCCTGCCACGTCCTGACCAAACTACAATAACAAATAACCCCTTTACTGGTGACAGTACCCCCCCCCCCCCAAAGGTGCAGACCCCGGATGCACCTCAAACAAAAAAACACAAAAATAAACCCCAAAACAAAATTAATCCCAAACTAAAGGGAGGGAAGTGAGGGTGGCCACCGTCACCGACGATACTTGTGCTACACCCCCCCCCCCTCCCCAATCCTCCTACTATGGAGGTGGCTCAGGCTCCGGCCTTAGTCCCCAACCTAACCTGTCCACCCCCACTGAAGGCTCAGGGCTAAGGCGCGTCGCTGGAGACCTCGGGCTGAGGTGCGTCGCTGGAGACCTCGGGCTGATGCGCGTCGCTGGAGACCTCGGGCTGATGCGCGTCGCTGGAGACCTCGGACTGGAGGGCGACTCTGGCTGCGCCGGTTCCGGACTGGAGGGTGACTCTGGCTCTGCAGGCTCCGGACTGTGGGCCGTCTCTGCAGGCTCCGGACTGTGGGCCATCTTTGCAGACACCGGACTGTAGGACGTCGCCGGAAGCACTGGACGGGCAACTGTTGCCGGAAGCTCTAGACGGGCAACTGTCGCCGGAAGCTCTAGATGGGCAACTGTCGCCGGAAGCTCTAGACGGGCAACTGTCGCCGGAAGCTCTAGACGGGGAACTGTCGCCGGAAGCTCTAGACGGGGAACTGTCGCCGGAAGCTCTAGACGGGGAACTGTCGCCGGAAGCTCTAGACGGGGAACTGTCGCCGGAAGCTCTAGACGGGGAACTGTCGCCGGAAGCTCTGGACGTGGAACTGTCGCCGGAAGCTCTGGACGGGGAACTGTTGCTGGAAGCTCTGGACTGGACAGGCGCACTACAGGCCTAGTGCGTGGGGCTGGCTTTGGAGGCGCCAGACTGGTAACACGCACCTCAAGGTCAGTGCGAGGAGCAGGAGCAGGACGAACTGGACTGGGCTGACGCACTGGAGGCCTGGTGCGTGGTGCTGGCTTTGGAGGCGCCAGACTGGTAACACGCACCTCAAGGCCAGTGCGAGGAGCAGGAGCAGGACGAACTGGACTGGGCTGACGCACTGGAGGCCTGGTGCGTGGTGTTGGCTTTGGAGGCGCCAGACTAGAGACACACACCTCAGAACTAGTGCGAGGAGCAGGAACTGGACACACCGGGCCATGAACAAGCACTGGAGGTCTGGAGCACACAGCCTGCACAACCCGTCCTGGCTGGGTGGTAACAGTAGCCCTGCACGAGCGGAGTGCTGGCACAGTGCGAACTGGGCTGTGCAGAGGCCTGATGGCTGCCGTGCGTAGAGCAGGCGCAGGGTAGCCTGGGCCTAGGAGACGTACTGGTGGCCAGATGTACTGCGCAGGCATACTCCTACCTGGCTGGATGCCCACTCTAGCACGGCACTTGCGAGGGGCTGGAATCGCTCGCACCGGACTGTGCGTGCGTATGGGCGAGATTGTGCGCACTTCCGCATAGACCGGCGCTCTCATGATCCACTGCTCCCCATAATAAGCACGGGGAGTTGGCTTAGGTCTATTGCCTGACCTAGCCGTGTGCCCCCCAAAAAAAAATTATCGGGGGTGCCTCTCGGGTTTCCTTGCCAGCCGTGTCCCAGCATAGCGTTCTCTCCAATCTCCTGCTGCCTCCGCTCTCCTGGCTTCCTCCATCTGTTCCCATGGGAGGCGATCCCTTCCAGCCTTGATCTCCTCCCATGTGTAGGATTCCTTTCCGTCCAATATCTCCTCCCATGTCCATGAATCCAAAGAGCTCCCCTGCTGCTCCTTCCTCCGCTGCTTGGTCCGCTGGTGGTGGGTAGTTCTGTCTCGTTCGTCGTAAAGATGGGACCAAGGCGCAGCGGGAATGTGAATACTCATCTTTTTTATTACGAAGAAAACCAAAACAAACACTTAATCAAAAACAACGACGAAAAAACAGTCCTGTGAGGCACACAGGACTGTTTTTTCGTCGTTGTTTTTGATTAAGTGTTTGTCATAACATGGAACAACTACCCACAAAAACCCATAGAAAAACACCCCTACTAAATAGGACCTTCCGTTAGAGGCAACAAGGAACAGCTGCCTCCAATTGAAGATCAACCCAATAAACTAAACATAGAAATAGAAAGACTAGAACGAACATGGAAATAACTAATATAGAACATTAACCAAAAACCCCGAAACACATAAAACCCCCTGCCACGTCCTGACCAAACTACAATAACAAATAACCCCTTTACTGGTCAGGACGTGACACCTGTGTCTGACAATGGATCAACAACATTGTAGTTACTCCACAATACTAACCTAATTGACAGAGTGAAAAGAAGGAAGCTTGTACAGAATACAAATTGTGGGAAGAGCAGAAATTAAATGCACAGCCTGTTCATGCTGCAAATACGACAAGGTAGTGCAACTAGGCAGAGTTGTTATGCAAAATACAAGTAAAGTAAATATCAAGAGAGCAGCAAAAGGTTAACCCAACGTAGCGTTCACTCCAGTTTTGGCCTTGGGGTTACATGAACCTTGTGCCCAAGAAGTACTCTGTACCGATGCCCCGAAGAGTGCAATAGTTCAAATTCATAAGTACAGTGGGTCAGATACATTTCCTTATCCAATATGGAGGAAATGTAAACGTTATGACATAATTCTCGTACAGTACAGAAAGGTGATCCTAGAGTAGTACCAACTTACACATCATAGTCCACCCTACTTTCAATTCAGAGGTTTCCTCATCTCATTTGTCTCACTATCCATCCCATGTATTCATTTGACATAAGTTCAAATCACAATGTCAATGAGTTCAAATCACAATGTCCATCGGGGTCGCAATTTCTATCTCATATGTTTGTCCTCTTCCATTCAGAGTGTGAGCCGGCAGAATGAGAGGCTGCAGGGAGAGCAGATCGCCGAGAGGAGGAGGAGTAGAGAGGAGGCCCTGCAGTGGCAGAGAGAGAAGGTCTGACCATACAGAGCCTAAAGAGGTTCTGATTCTCTGCTTTGTTTGTGAGTCTCGTAGTGTGCCCTGTCCCAGCTCTCACCACTGAAAGGGACTTGTGAGAGCTTGACCATTTCCAAGCCTCTTATGGCCACAGCGGAAACAGAGGCTCTGCTCCAGCAGCACTGGCTATGCTACTTATTGCACAGTAATACACTGTTTGTGAACTGACATTGAGTTGCATAGCGAAGACACATGACTTTTGTGGCATGGAACAACATGACAGGGCAGGGATTTTTTTCTCTCGAAATGATAGTGAAGCTCAAACTGATCATACTTGTCTCTGCTTAGATAACCTCAACATGGTTCTTCTTCCCAACAGAATAAAATGATGGAGCTTTTCTCCAGCAGACTAGACCTCCTCCACAGCCACCAGGCATCCAGTGAGTCGGTGTGCTTATGTTTGTGTACATGTGTGTGTTTCTGACTGTTATAAATGGTGTACAATGGTGAATAGCACTACAGGAGCTGCAGATGGCCAGGCAGGAGGTGGGGAAAGTCCAGGAGATGCTCAGGACCTCCCCACAGGAGAAGGGGCAACAGGAAGCCCCTCCTACTGATGCTGGTGACATATTAGAGAATGACAACGGTCCTGTCCAGCAAACTGAGGTGGGTTTATGTATGTTTTTGCCCCAAATCACTGAGACTGGGTCAGACTGCTTTCATTTCCCTAATTGCTAAGGTAAGGATTGGGGGTTAGAGGAATCTGATCCTCGATCTGTAATTAATGGCAATTTCAGCCATAAACATTGTTCAGTGTACAGTGAGCACTGAGCAGGCTTTGCTGTCCATAGGGGTGCAGTGACACAGAGCTGCCACTGGAGGGGGCCCAAGCTCGCCTGGAGGAGTTGAAGGAGAGTCTGTATAAAAGGGAAAGAGAGATTACTGAGCTCCTGGAGGCAGAGCAGACACCCATCCCACCTATCCCGGTGGCACAGCCCCCCTGTGCTGTCCTGCTCCGCATTGTCGTTGAGAAGGTGAGGTGTTTAAGTGGCTCGTTGAAACACATTGGAACACTGGAACTAAATGCTGAGACACCTAAACGATGCTTCACTGCAGGGTGCTTCACTGCTTCACTTGCCTTTTTGGAGCCCTAAGCGAAATTTGGTTATGTGGCCCCCCCACTTTGCGGGCAAAATATTTTAGTGTCAGAGAGAACATTTTTAAGTTTTAAAGTACATTTCCTGCAATTCAACACATTTTGCCATGGGTCTTAGAGAAAATGCTGCAGTTTTAAAGCAAGTTTTCTGCAATTCTACACATTTGCCATGGGTCAGAGAGAATATTTTCGTACCAGGTCGGTAATTTGGCCATGATTAATACAAGTTTAGATAGCTGGTAGACTAATTTACCAATCTGGACTAATTGAGTAACTCAGTGGCTGACATAGGAAAACTGCTGATGCACAACCACATTTCGAAATTGCACTTCTTGTATTCTACTATTCTCACTCTCAACTGAGTAAAAAATGTGCTTATGCCCAGGGCCGGCCCTGCCTAACTGAAATTGTTCTATTATTTCACAGCTATGAGTCTAATGATCAGTGAAGCACACCGTTCAAACAGTAAAAGAGCCACATTATTGAAATCATTTGTCTTAGGCCCATGATATCTGTAACGAAGTGAGCGAGGCGAGGCTCCTTGTTGACCACATGTTCGAGGAGAACCGTGTGGCCTTGGCCCAAGCAAGAGAAAAACTTGACCATATGTCACAGATGACCGCAGATGATAACAACATCAAAGAGGAGGTCAACTCTGCCCCAGAATGGTCAGTATACGAACTACAAAGCCATTTTCCTTCCCATTGAACATTTATTTGACTTACTGTAGCTTCCTTTTCTGCCATATAACTGGAGAGTCCCATCCTTCAGCTTTAGGTGGAATTTTACTTATTGAATCTTGGTCTGAGGGCATCTCTGCCTCGAGGGCAGATACAAATGTGATTGTGTTTAGGCAAGTAATCCTAATTGGTTAGGGAAAGGGTTGAGGCAAGGATTAGGGTTTAACCAAATATATGGACACGAAGGTAGGGTTGGGGGTTAAGGTTGGTGTTGAGGCTAGGGTTAGAGTTGAACCAGGATATGGACATGAAGCTAGGGGTTAAGGTTGGTGTTGAGGCTAGGGTTAGAGTTGAACCAGGATATGGACATGAAGCTAGGGATTAGGGTTAGGTTTGGGGCTAGGGTTAGAGTTGAACCAGGATATGGACATGAAGCTAGGGGTTAAGGTTGGTGTTGAGGCTAGGGTTAGAGTTGAACCAGGATATGGACATGAAGCTAGGGGTTAAGGTTGGTGTTGAGGCTAGGGTTAGAGTTGAACCAGGATATGGACATGAAGCTAGGGGTTAGGGTTAGGTTTGAGGCTAGGGTTAGAGTTGAACCAGGATATGGACATGAAGCTAGGGATTAGGGTTAGGTTTGAGGCTAGGGTTAGAGTTGAACCAGGATATGGACATGAAGCTAGGGATTAGGGTTAGGTTTGAGGCTAGGGTTAGAGTTGAACCAGGATATGGACATGAAGCTAGGGGTTAGGGTTAGGTTTGAGGCTAGGGTTAGAGTTGAACCAGGATATGGACATGAAGCTAGGGATTAGGGTTAGGTTTGAGGCTAGGGTTAGAGTTGAACCAGGATATGGACATGAAGCTAGGGATTAGGGTTAGGTTTGAGGCTAGGGTTAGAGTTGAACCAGGATATGGACATGAAGCTAGGGATTAGGGTTAGGTTTGAGGCTAGGGTTAGAGTTGAACCAGGATATGGACATGAAGCTAGGGGTTAGGGTTAGGTTTGAGGCTAGGGTTAGAGTTGAACCAGGATATGGACATGAAGCTAGGGATTAGGGTTAGGTTTGAGGCTAGGGTTAGAGTTGAACCAGGATATGGACATGAAGCTAGGGATTAGGGTTAGGTTTGAGGCTAGGGTTAGAGTTGAACCAGGATATGGACATGAAGCTAGGGATTAGGGTTAGGTTTGAGGCTAGGGTTAGAGTTGAACCAGGATATGGACATGAAGCTAGGGGTTAGGGTTAGGTTTGAGGCTAGGGTTAGAGTTGAACCAGGATATGGACATGAAGCTAGGGATTAGGGTTAGGTTTGAGGCTAGGGTTAGAGTTGAACCAGGATATGGACATGAAGCTAGGGATTAGGGTTAGGTTTGAGGCTAGGGTTAGAGTTGAACCAGGATATGGACATGAAGCTAGGGGTTAGGGTTAGGTTTGAGGCTAGGGTTAGAGTTGAACCAGGATATGGACATGAAGCTAGGGATTAGGGTTAGGTTTGAGGCTAGGGTTAGAGTTGAACCAGGATATGGACATGAAGCTAGGGGTTAGGGTTAGGTTTGAGGCTAGGGTTAGAGTTGAACCAGGATATGGACATGAAGCTAGGGGTTAGGGTTAGGTTTGAGGCTAGGGTTAGAGTTGAACCAGGATATGGACATGAAGCTAGGGGTTAGGGTTAGGTTTGAGGCTAGGGTTAGAGTTGAACCAGGATATGGACATGAAGCTAGGGTTTAGGGTTAGGTTTGAGGCTAGGGTTAGAGTTGAACCAGGATATGGACATGAAGCTAGGGGTTAGGGTTAGGTTTGAGGCTAGGGTTAGAGTTGAACCAGGATATGGACATGAAGCTAGGGGTTAGGGTTAGGTTTGAGGCTAGGGTTAGAGTTGAACCAGATAAGTACATGAAGCCAGGGTTAGGGTAAGGAGTTAAATGTCGAAAATGTATGGGATTGGTTAGGTTTAGGATTGGGCTAAGTGTTCGGGTGAGTTTCGAACCAGCTGCCTTTTGTATGGAAGCACTGAAGAGACCATAGAGACCCTATTTTACATAGTGCCCTTTTGATATGGGCCAAAAAAAATGATCACCCCTCTTGTTATTGCGTGAATAATGTTCTGTACCACAGGTTGGACTCTTCCGATGAGTATGCATCTAATGTGCTGTTGCTTCAAGAGACACTGAGGGAATGTGAGATTACCCAGATGGCTCTGGACTGTATCAGAGTCGGGGCCACGCCTTCACTCTCTGGTAATGTAATGTTGTGTGTTTGTGTGCGGGCATGCGCGTTGTTGCTACTATGTATGTTTACACATGTGTGTCTGTTTCTATTTGTGTGACTGAACATTGTAGTGGGATTGAGGATCTAAATTGCATTAAATGTTGTATTTTCCTGGATATGTGTTGTGTAATCACGTGACATGTACAGTGGGTATCATGAGTATCCACCACCTTGGATTTCTTCACATTTTATTGTGTTACAGTGTGATTAAAATGGATTCAATTTTCATTTGTTGCCAATGATCAACACAAAATACTTTAATGTCGAAGTGGAAAAACAATAAAAAAAATGTTTGAAAGAATAATGAACATACAACCTTGATTAGATAAGTATTCACCCCCTTGAATCAATACATGTTAGAAATCCCTTTGGCAGTGATTATAGCTGTGAGTCACCTTAACTAAGTCTCTAAGAGCTTTGCACATCTGGATTGTGCAATATTTGCCCATTTTTGTTTTCAAAATTCTTCAAGATCGGTCAAGGTGTTGGGAATCATGGCTAGACAGCAATTTTCAAGTTTTGTCATAGATTTTCAAGCAGATTTAAGTCAAAACTGTAACTTGGCCACTCAGGAACATTCACTGTCTTCTTGGTAAGCATCTCCAGTGTTTTAGGTTATTGTCCTGCTGAAAGGTGAATTCTTCTGTCACGTCCTGACCAGAAAAGGGGTCATTTTGTTATTGTAGTTGGTCAGGATGTGGCAGGGGTGTGTTTGTTGTGTGTGTTTCGTTTTTTTTTTGGGTTATGTTAATATATTTCTATGTTCGTTCTAGTTCTTATATTTCTATGTTTAGTTAATTGGGCTGACCTTCAATTGGAGGCAGCTGTTCCTCGTTGCCTCTAATTGAAGGTCCTATTTAGTAGGGGTGTTTTTCCATGGGTTTTGTGGGTAGTTGTTCCTTGTATAGTCAGGGACTGTTTTTCGTCGTTGTTTTTATTTTTGTTAAGTGTTCACGTTTATAAAAATTAAAGAAGAAGATGAGCACTGCACCCGCTGCACCTTGGTCCACTTTTTATGACGCACCTGACAGTACTACCCACCAAGAAAGGACCAAGCAGCAGAGGAAGGAGCAGCAGAGGAACTATATGGAGTCATGGACCTGGGAGGAGATCCTGGATGGGGCAGGACCTTGGCACCAGGCTGGGGAGTACCGGCGCCCTAAGGAGGAGCTGGAGGCAGCCAAGGCGGAGCGGCACCATTACGATGCGTTATACGCAGAGATTGGCAAGTGCGAGAGGCAGCACCAAAACATTTTGTGGGGGGGGCACACGGGTAGTATGGCTAAGTCAGGTCGTAGACATAAGCACGGGGAGCGACAGATCGAGAAAGCACCGAGCTATGCGGAAATGCCGCACTGTATTGCCCAGAAGCATTCAAAGGCTGGTGCAAACGGTGAAAGCTCCTCAGTATGGCCAGGCTATGGTGAGCACTCAGCCAAGAAGGGTTGTGCAGGCTGTTTGCTCCAGACCTCCAGTGCATCTCCAGGGTCCAGTTTACCCTGTTCCTGCTCCCCGCACTAGCCTTGAAGTGCGTGTCACCAGTCTGGCGCCTCCAAAGCCAGCCCCAAGCACCAGGCCTTTAGTGCGCTTGCCCAGTCCAGTACGTCCTGTTCCTGCTCCTTGCACTAGCCTTGTGGTGCGCGTACCTAGTCTGGCGCCTCCAAAGCCAGCCCCACGCACCAGGTCTTTAGTGCGCCTGCCAAGTCCAGTACGTCCTGTTCCTGCTCCTCGCACTAGCCCTGTGGTGCCCGTCCCTAGTCTGGCACCTCCAAAGCCAGCCCCACGCACCAGGCCTTTAGTGCGCAGTCCCCGTCTAGAGCTTCCGGCAACAGTGCCCCGTCTAGAGCTTCCGGCAACAGTGCCCCGTCTAGAGCTTCCGGCGACAGTGCCCAGTCTAGAGCTTCCAGCGATAGTGCCCCGTCCAGTGCTTCCGGCGACGTCCCACAGTCCGGAACCGACAGAGGCGGCCCTACAGTCCGGAACCGGCAGTGGCGGCCCTACAGTCCGGAACCGGCAGAGGCGGCCCTACAGAACCGGCAGAGGCGGCCCTACAGTCCGGAACCGGCAGAGGCGGCCCTACAGTCCGGAACCGGCAGAGGCGGCCCTACAGTCCGGAACCGGCAGAGGCGGCCCTACAGTCCGGAACCGGCAGAGGCGGCCCTCCAGTCCGGAACCGGCAGAGGCGGCCCTCCAGTCCGGAACCGGCAGAGGCGGCCCTCCAGTCCGGAACCGGCAGAGGCGGCCCTCCAGTCCGGAACCGGCAGAGGCGGCCCTCCAGTCCGGAACCGGCAGAAGCGGCCCTCCAGTCCGAGGTCTCCAGCGACGCGCCTCAGCCCGAGGTCTCCAGCGACGCGCCTCAGCCCGAGGTCTCCAGCGACGCGCCTTAGCCCTGAGCCTTCAGCGGGGGTGGACAGGTTAGGTTGGGGACTAGGGACAGAACCAGAGCCACCTCCGTAGGGGGGAGTATTGGGGAAGGGGGGGTGTTTGCACAGGAACCGTCGGTGACGTGGCCACCCTCCCTTCCCTCCCTGTAGTTTTGGGGTTTTTGTCGTGGGGTTTTTATTTGTGTCATATGGTTAAGGTGCATTTGGTGTCTGCACCTTTGGGGGGGGTACTGTCATGTCCTGACCAGAAAAGGGGTAATTTTGTTATTGTAGTTAGTCAGGACGTGGCAGGAGTGTGTTTATTTTTGTGTTTCGTTTTTTGGGGGGTTATGTTCTATGTTAATATATTTCTATGTTCGTTCTAGTTCTTAAATTTCTATGTTTAGTTAATTGGGCTGACCTTCAATTGGAGGCAGCTGTTCCTCGTTGCCTCTAATTGAAAGTCCTATTTAGTAGGGGTGTTTTTCCATGGGTTTTGTGGGTAGTTGTTCCTTGTATAGTCAGAGCACCTTACAGGACTGTTTTTCGTTGTTGTTTATTATTTTTGTTAAGTGTTCACGTTTATAAAAATAAAAGAAGATGAGCACTGCACCCGCTGCACCTTGGTCCACTTTTTATGACATCCTCTCCTCGTGTTTGGTGTAAAGCAGACTGAAGCAAGTTTTCCTCTAGGATTTTTATCCAGAAAAACTGTCCAGTCTTTTCCAATATCAAGCATACCCATACCATGATACAGCCACCACCATGCTTGCAAATAAGGAGGCAGTTACTCAGTGATGTGTTGTGTTGGATTTGCCCCAAACATAAGGCTTTGGATATAGGCTAAAAAGTCTATTATTTTGCAGTGTTTTTTGTTGTTGTTCCAGTATTACTTTAGTGCCTTGTTGCAAACAGTATCCGTTTAGGAATATTCTGTATGTTGTTATTCTTCTTTTCACATATTTAGGTCATTAGTGTGAAGTCACTACAATGTTGTTGATCCATCCTTAGTTTTCTCCCATCACAGCCACTGAAGCTCAGTTCAGAAGGACAACTGTATCTTTGATGTGTCTGGATGGTTTAATACATCATACACATAATTATAATTATAGCATAATTATAAACTTGACACTGCTTAAAGAGATATTTAACGTCTGATTTGTTATTGATATCCATCTACCAATCACTGCCCTTTTTTTATAAGGCTTTCGAAAAGCTCCCTGGTCTTTGTAGTTGAATCTGTGCTTGTAATTCAACACTTGACTGAGGGACCTTACAGATGTATGTACATAGGAAACATGTCAACCCATATTATTTCACACATAGTGAGTCCATGTAACTAATTTACATGATTTGTTTAGCCACATTGTATTGCTGAACTAATTTATCCTTGCCTAAACAAAGGGAGTGAATAAGCAACAACTATATTATATGTATTGCATTTTTATGTATTTGTAAAAAAATTGAATTTTCTTATCACTTTGACATTGTGGAGTATTTCCAGTATTATTGTCTATCAGTGGTCCCCTAACTTTTTATAGTCCCGTACCCCTTCAAACATTCAACCTCCAGCTGCATACCCCCTCTAGCACCAGGGTCAGCGCACTCTCAAATGTTGTTTTTTGCCATCATTGTAAGCCTGCCACACACTATACGATACATTTATTAAACATAAGAATGAGTGTGAGTTTGTCACAACCCGGCTCGTGGTAAGTGACAAAGAGCTCTTATAGGACCAGGGCACAAATAATATAATTGTCACGCCTGTCTGAATGAGCGGACCAAAATGCAGTGTCGGTTTCGTTCCACATATTTATTAGTTAGTGAAACTTACTGCAATAACAAAGATAAACTTACTGACAAAACAAACCGTGACGCAGGAGGAACAAACACACTCATAAAATATAATCACCCACAAAACAGGAAGAGAAAAACCCCTACTTAAATAGGATCTCTAATCAAAGGCAATGAGGATCAGCTGCCTCCAATTAGAGATCAACCCCAAACAATCCCAACATAGAAATAGAAAACATAGAACAACAGAAAACACCCCCTGTCACGCCCTGCCCTACTATAGAAAATGACATCTTACTAGAGTCAGGACGTGACAGTACCCCCCCCCCCCCCCCAAAAGGTGCAGACTCCGAATGCAAACAAAAAAAACAATAAAACACAAAGGGAGGGTAGGGTGGGAGACTGTCTATGGTGCCGGCTCTGGTTCCGGGCAGTACCCCCACCGCCCGCTGATCCCCCCGCTTCTGTGTATCTGGAGGAACCAGATCACGGACCGCCAACCACCACTGAAGACTCTGGGCTAAAGGCCGCCGCTGAAGGCTCCGGGCTGAGGAGCGTCGATGGAGGCTCCGGCCTGAGGAGCGTCGCTGGAGGCTCCGGGCTGAGGAGCGTCGCTGGAGGCCTGATGCGTGGGACTGGCATAGGAGGCGCCAGACTAGTAACACGCACCTCAGGGCGATTGTGGGGAGCAGGAACAGGACACCCCGGACTGGGCAGGCGCACTGGAGGCCTGATGCGTGGAGCTGGCATAGGAGGCGCCAGACTAGTAACACGCACCTCAGGGCGAGTGCGGGGAGCAGGCACAGGACGTACTGGGCTATGGTGGCGCACTGGAGGGAGAGTGCGAGGAGCAGGAATCGGTCTCACCGGACTGGGGAGACGCACTAAGGGCCGAGTGCTCACAGCAGGCACTGGCTGTACCGGGTTATGGATGCGCACTGAAAGGAGAGTGTGAGGAGCAGGCACAGGACGTACTGGACTATGGATGCGCACTGGAGGCCTGGAGCGTATGGCTTGCACAACCCGCCCTGGCTGGATGCTCACCTCAGCTCGAAAACTGCAGGGTGCGGGCACAGATTGCACCGGCCTGTGAATGAGCCCTGACGACACAGTGCGCATCACCGCACAACACGGTGCCTGCCCCGTCACTTGCTCCCCACAGTAAGCACGGGACGTTGGCTCAGGACTCCACCCTGACTCTGCCCAACTCCCCGTGTGCCCCCCCCAAAAAATGTTTTGGGGGCTGCCTCTAGCACTTGCCTCTGGGTGGATATAGCGCCTCATAGTATCGCCGCTCTTCCTTCGCTGCCTCAAGTTCCTCCTTCGGTCGGCGATACTCCCCAGCCTGCCTCCAGGGTCCTTTTCCATCCAGGATTTCTTTCCAAGTCCGTTTCTCCTGCTGCTCCATCCCACACTGATTGGTCCTTTGGTGGTGGGTGATTCTGTCACGCCTGTCTGAATGAGCGGACCAAAATGCAGCGTCGGTTTCGTTCCACATATTTATTAGTTAGTGAAACTGAATGCAATAACAAAGATAAACTTACTGACAAAACAACAAACCGTGACGCAGGAGGAACAAACACACTCACAAAATATAATCACCCACGAAACAGGAAGAGAAAAACCCCTACTTAACAAAGTTAACCATTTTCACTGTAGTGTCCAAAACGTCTTTCAAGCTGTCAGGCATTCCCTTGGCAGCAAGAGCCTATCAGTGGATGCTGCAGTGTACCCAAGTGGCTACGGGAGCAACGGCTTGCACGCGCATTACCACTCCACTATGTCTCCCTGTCATGGCTTTTGCACCATCAGTACAGATACCAACATGAGCAGCAGTTAAGTTTGGCTACATACGGACCGTTAGTGGAATTCCTGCGAGAGAGTAACGGTTAATGTGATTGGATGTTAATTATTTGACTAGGCTACCTGTATTTGACATTGTGTTGTTATTTCACTGAACACCTGATGGTTTCATTTTATTTTTGGCAGTGAAACAAGGCAACTTAGGCGGGGAAAAAAACTCACCCAAATGTATAGCCCCGTTGGAAAATATAAATGGACTGTTTGAAAATGTGAAGAAAAAATTGTTGAATTTTTTTTGTTGAAAAACAAATAAAAAATGTATTTGGTGTATCCCCGACGGCATTGCGCATACCGTATCCCAGTTTGGGAATACCTGGTCCAGATCAATGACAAAAAAATCACAATTAAATAAATCCCACTTTATAATGTATTTATTTTTTTACTCAACGGGAGGTGAATACTTATGATACCCACTGTCAACTGCATATCTTTCATTAGTTTGATGCACTACAGCAGGGTTGGGGTCAATTTGAATAGAAGCCAGTCAATTCAGGAAGTAATCTGAAATTCCAATTCAATAAATTGAAGAAAAAAAAGCCTTTTATTCTCAGTAGCTATGTTTCCATTAACTTGTCCAGTGATTGTTTTTGTCGACATTTAGACAGTTTGCATAGAAAATATATTTGACAATTGCCTGCTGTGGTGCGTTTCCATTTAACTATCTTGTGCCGATAAAAACAGCTGGACGTAAGCATCACACCTTAAAACCCACATTTTTACACAAAAACCTAGTTTATAATAGAAATTGGTTGAAGTGTTTCCATTACCCATTTAGGCAAATTGCGCGTTAAATAATTGGCGACCGCCTGTATGCCCTCCCACCTATCTGTTTCATGTCTCAGGTAGCCCGCAAAAGCCAGCATGGATAGAATGCAGGAATTAACTAATATATGCCATATTCTAATAATTCTCATGTGCCAACATATCTCCACAGTCTGTGCCATGACGAAACTTGTAATTGGATGGTGAAACTTGCATCCAGCCAACCTGAAAAGCAAGTCGAAGCAATTCAGCCATTCTTGAAAGTCAGGACGAGAATCCTGCAAAGAAACATTATAGTTGGAAAATAGATTTAGCAGGCAGTTGGCATTTAGAATTAAATCTATATTTGCTATTTCCATTACACGTCACAAAGATTTTTGGGGTGACATTGCTTTTGTCGCATAAACCTGGATTAATGGAAACCTGCCTATAGACTTCTTCAATTCAACTTGACCCCAACCCTGCACTACAGTACCCATACTGTGCTTTCCTCTCCACTCTCTCAGACTGTGACACAACTCCAGAGTTGGATGAGATTTTGGGGAAAGGCGAGGGAATGAAAAGCGTTGGCCAGCAACTTTTATTGCTGCAAGACCAGGTGAGATGTCCAAACAGGGACCTGGATGTGGTGTGACTAACTAGCCTATAGCTAGCTAGCTAAGACATGAAGTAGAACCTTCAATGCTAAGGGCCTTGGCAGGACAACCATGTTTGTAGGGGATGTTTTCAGAGGGGTTCTCATCCCCTCTACTCTTGGTGGTCTTACTGTTTGCAGTCTCAGTGTTACTGTCTCATCTATCCCCTGTTGGCAGCTGAAACAAGTGAGAGAGGAGAATAGGAAGGTCGTAGAGAACTACACTTCAGAGAGGACCATGAGAAAGAAGTACTACAACATGGTGGAGGACATGAAAGGTAGTTATCTATCTATGTAATTGACTAGGTTTGAACGCGGGTCTTCTGCATGCCACAAGACTATTTTAGCTGAGCTAGCATAGGTGTAAGTTCAGTACTGTACAGTTTGGGGTCAGTGGCGTCGCTTGACCTTTGCAGTGGTTTTGTCGTGTGGTGCAGGTAAAATTCGGGTGTTCTGTCGGATACGGCCCATGAGCCGCACCGAGGCAGCTCAGGGAGGGGCCATCGCCGTGGGGCGTCTGGACGATTACTCTGTTACCGTGGAAACCTCAAGGGGGCCGAGAGAGTTCCAGTTCGACTGGGTATTCGGTGGCGAGAGCTCCCAGGAAGATGTGTTCCAAGACACCAACAGGTGATGCTGCCAATCTTAACATCCTTTTATTGGCTCAAATGGTTCATTTTGATTTGATTTGGGAAGCAGAAATGTTCATATCTGAACCAAAAGAGACAGGAAAGGAGGTATCCTCCCCTTTCAAAACTGCTGCCAAAGCCCATCCTTAGACCCTATTACCCCTATGTCAGATTCAATAAGTCTGTCACGAAATACAGTACAGAGCACTGTGATTGGTTTGGTGGAGGTGGGGGAACTGGAAATGTATTCAAAGGTCTTTTGTAAATGTAGAGTTTTGTGCTTATTGTACGCACCGTTGTAACTAAACTAGGGTTGCAAAGGGAGGCTATATTACTGGAAACTTTCAAAGTTTACCAGTAAACTACCAGAATTTTGGTATCCTTCTTTTTGTGAACAATTATTTATTATTTTTTCTTGCATGTCTTAGACAATTACAGTTTCAAGATATTAATATGTACAGTTCAATAGGGGGTAAATCTATCATAAATTATCTAGTGGCCCTTTTGAGTACTTCCAGATTATTACAGGTGTCTGTAATTATCTCTGGCCCTCTCTCTGGCCTTATCACATGTAAAATATATGAAATAATTATAAAAGATGTTTTAAAATAAAAAACTATAATGACAAAGCTGAAAAACATTATCCTAAATACAAACCATTAATTGGCAAGTGAATGCCATTGGTGAATGCCATTGGTGTTTAATATGAGGGTTTCAGCATGAAATATCCTTTATATTATTATTTTTGAAACATTTATTTTACTATATCTATATGTATATATTGTAAATGTTTTGCCATCAAACTGGTGAATAGTTGAATGAGTTGCAGAGGTAATTGAAAATAGTGCGATTGTTGATTAGATGCTTTTTTCATTAATTAGGCTATTTCCTCTTGAACCACATGGTCTGTCTACTAGAAACTCATGGATAATATAAACACAGATATACAAAAAGGAATACTATACAGTGCAGTATTAAGGCCCCTTCCCTTTTTCCACATTTTGTTACGTTACAGCTCTATTCGAAAATTGATTAAATAAAGAAATCATCATCAATCTACACACAATACCCCATAATTACAAAGTGAAAACATGTTTTTAGAACGTTTTGCGAATGTATGTATTATTTTATTTACATAAGTAACATTTTTATTTACATAATACTTATTTACGTATTTACATAAGTATTCAGACCCTTTGCAATGAGACTCGAAATTGAGCTCAGGTGCATCCTGTTTCCATTGATCATCCTTGAGATGTTTCTACAACTTGATTGGAGTCCACCTGTGTTAAATTCAATTGATTGGACATGATTTGGAAAGGCAACCTGTCTATATAAGGTACTACAGTTGACAGTGCATGTCAGAACAAAAACCAAACTATGAGGTCGAAGGAATTGTCCGTAGATCGCTGAGACAGGATTGTGTCGAGGCACAGATCTGGGGAAGAGTATCAAAACATTTCTGCAGCATTGAAGGTCCCCAAGAACACAGTGGCCTCCATCATTCTTAAATGGAAGAAGTTTGGAACCACCAAGACTTTTTCTAGAGCTGGCCGCCCGGCCAAACTGAGCAATCGGGGAGAAGGGCCTTGGTCAGGGAGGTGACCAAGAAGTTGATGGTCACTCTGACACAGCTCTAGAGTTCCTCTGTGGAGATGGGATAACCTTCCAGAAGGACAACCATCTCTGCAGCACTCCACCAATCAGGGGTTTATGGTAGAGTGGCCAAACGGAAGCTACTTCTCAGTCTAAGGCACATGACAGGCACCTAAACATTCTCAGATTATGAGGAACAAGATTCTCTGGTCTGATGAAACCAAGATTGAACTCTTTGGCCTGAATGCCAAGCATCATGTCTGGAGGAAACCTGGCACCATCTCTACGGTGAAGCATGGTGATGGCAGCATCATGCAGCGGGGATAATGTTCAGTGGGGGACTGGGAGACTAGTCAGGATCGAGGGAAATATTTGCTCAGTTTGGCCGGGCCGCCAGCTCTAGGAAGATTCTTAGTGGTTCCAAACGTATTCCATTTAAGAATGATGGAGGCCACTGTTTTCTTGGGAACCTTCAATGCTGAAGACATTTTTTGGTACTCTTCCCCAGATCTGTGCCTTGACACAATCCTGTCTCGGAACTCTATAGACAATTCCTTCGACCTAATGACTTGCTTTTTGCTCTGACATACACTGTCAACTGTGGAACCTTATATAGACAGGTGTGGGCCTTTCCAAAGCATATCCAATCAATTGGATTTACCACAGGTGGACTCCAATCAAGTTGTAGAAACATATCAAGGATGATCAATGGAAACAGGATGAACGTGAGCTCAATTTCGAGTCTCATAGCAAAGGGACTAAATACTTATGTAAATAAGGTATTTCTGTTTTTTATTTTTAATACATTTGCAAAAATGTCAACAAACCAGTTTTTGCCTTGTCATTGTGGCATTGTGTGTAGATTGATGAGGAATTTAGTTTATTTTATCCATTTTAGAATAAGCTTGTAACTTAACAAAATGTGGAAAAAGTCAAGGGGTCTGAATACTTTCCGAAGGCACTGTAAAAACATTTTTGACTGCACAGGGCCTTTAAGAATCCCTGTTTGAACTAGTCTCTTTTCCAGGCTGATCCAGTCAGCCATCGACGGCTTCAACGTGTGTATCTTTGCGTACGGTCAGACAGGCTCCGGAAAGACCTTCACCATGGTGGGTGACAGAGACCAGAGAAGCCCAGGCATCATGCCTAGAGCGTTCAATGCCGTATTTGACATCCTCCAGGAGAATGCCACCAAGTTTGACTTCAAGGTGAGGGCTGCGAAGTCTTTCTGAGCGATGAGAAACAATGTCCTATTGTATATCAGCAACAAGAAGCAAATATACTTTATAGTAAACATAAAATGACTCTCCTCTCCTCCATCCTGTCCTTTTTGCTCCTCTCATCTCTCCTTTCCTCTCGTCTCTTCTCTGTGTTACTCTCTTCCTAGGTCTCGGTCTATATGTTGGAACTGTACAATGACCGGCTCCAGGACCTCTTTGTGAGCGGGGCCGAGGCCCAGAGCAGGCGGGTGGAGATTAAGAGAAACAGAAAGGGGCTTGTGTTTGCCCAGGGAGCAGAGACAAAGGAGGCCTCCAGCGCCGGGGAGCTCTTTGCCATGTTTCAGCAGGCTTGCGCCAACCGCCATAACGCAGCCACCAGTACGCCCTAACGCCCGCTCCACACTTCAAACGCGCCCTGTTAAATGGTTTTGATTTATTGGTTTAGTCACAGTCAGATTGAGTGGATGGTAGGTACATCATTACAGAACTGGGCTCAGAGAGAGAGAGAGCTGCTAAGCAAGGCATATGTAAGAGGAGATAGGGTCTTAACAGAATCACTGGCTCTTTTATTTACTTCAGGGGTTAATGTGACAACCATGATACCATACTTCACAATTCTACCTCATGTCATAATGCTGTTCCTCTGACAAAATATGATACAATCAGAAAATAGGAATAAAGTAAACAGGAAATAAATCTATATACAGACATTTAAAACTATTTTAGGAGTGTTGATATAAAAAGGCTTACTTCTTTTCCTCTGTGTGGTTGATGCAGAGATGAACATGGAGAGCTCTCGTTCCCACCTGATCATTGGGATCATGGTGGAGAGCAGGAATCTGACCAATGGGAGTGTGAGCTTTGGGAAGTTGAGTCTGGTGGATCTGGCAGGGAGCGAGAGAGCAGCAAAGACTGGGGCAAAAGACGACCAGCTCAAGGTTATTAGGTTACCCTGTTAGAATTCAGGCATAAAGCTTTATATATTACAGTCATTTATGTGGGCGGGCTGTTTACAACTATCAGTTTGCATTTTTTGCCCATGGATATCATTGTTGAATAGTCCTCCTGAATAGTTTCTCTCTCTCTCTCTCTGTCTGTCAATTCAATTTGCTTTATTGGCATGACGTAACAATGTACATATTGCCAAAGCTTACTTTGGATATTTACAATATGAAAATAATAAGGATCAAAATTGTCAACGGGACAACAGTAACAATGATAACCAAGGCTTTCTCTGTCTCTTTCTCTCTCACTTCCTCCTCTTTCTATAGGAGGCTAACTCTATTAACAAGTCTCTGAGTGCTCTGGGAGATGTGATCTCTGCCCTGTCCTCGGACCTGCCACATATCCCCTACAGGAACAGCAAGCTCACCCAGATCATGCAGGACTCGCTGGGCGGCAACGCCAAGACGCTCATGGTCGTCAACGTCTCGCCTTCCGACTGCAACCTGGACGAGACGCTCACCTCCCTTATGTGAGAGAGTTTTCCCATCACACATACCCCATAAAACACACAACTCAAACACCTAAACACCCGGCCCCCCACCGACAAACACTTCTAACAAACTCTGCTATAAGAAGAGAAACTCATGTCCAATTGACCCATGCCGATAGTAAAAAAATGCTGAAATCACATCCCTCCAGGCTCCCTGTAGTACTAAGCCCCCAAGATGCACCCTCCAAAATGGCACCCTTGTGCACTACAGGGAACTGGGTGCCATTTCAAAGTGGCCCTTGCTTGGGTTGTTCTTGTTTGTGTGTAACGTACCATGTATGTGACATGTACCATCTCTGTAACACGTATGTAAATCGTACAATATTTTAACACGTACCGTTTCTGTAACACATACCATCTCTCCGTTTCATACTATTTATTCTCTAGTTATGCCACTCGAGTGAAGACCATAACCAACACTGCACAAAGAAACCTGGAGAGTAAAGAGATAGCCCAGCTCAAAGAGGTAAGGTTCATTTTCTTCACACTACCCTGCCTTTTTTTCAGAATGAACTAAAACTCCTCTTCTCGAGGATGTGATGTCTGGGATATAAATTGACTAATGGCCCAAGACGACTATCATACAGAGCAATATATTGGCAAACCGAGGAACCTGAGGCATGCCATTGTAACACATGGGATATGATCCTGGGTCTAACGAGGGGGAAACCAACGTCTTGACCATTAGACCAAGAGGAAATTCCCTCTTGGCCCAAGGGCCGACACGGATTTTGAAGTCACAGAAGGAGCTGCCCATCACGTGGCCATGAGCAACCATGGCCTACTCATGTCCACTACACCATCACACATGCACACACATGCATACACACACACCAGTTTTAATCTGACAATGATGAATTCTCTGTCAAAACAAATGTACAGAGTACAAGCCCCACTCATGACCCTTCTCTCTCGTTTACTCCTTTCTTTCTCTATTTCTGGCAGGTGATCATTAAGTTGAGGTCAGGACAGCCAGTGGAGGATGAGGAGGTCTAATTCCAGGCTGTGGGAATTGGATCTACTGTGCCTTCAGAAAGTATTCATACCCCATGATTTATTCCACATTTTGTTGTTACAGCCTGAGTTCAAAATGTATTAAATAGATATTTTTTATCTCAGACATCTACACACAATACACATAATGACAAGGTAAAAACATGTTTTTAAACATTTTTTGAAATGTATTGAAAATTAAATACAGAAATATCTAAATTACATAAGTATTCACACTCCTGAGTCAATACATGCTCGAATCACCTTTGGCAGTGATTACAGCTGTGAGTCTTTCTGGGTAGGTCTCTAAGAGCTTTGCACACCTGGATTGTACAATATTTGAACATTATTCTTTAAAAAACTCTATAAGCTCTGTCAAGTTGGTTGTTGATCATTACTAGGCAGCCATTTTCAAGTCTTGCCATAGAATTTCAAGCCGATTTAAGTCAAAACTGTAACTAGGCCACTCAATAACATACAATGTAATCTTGGTAAGCAACTCCAGTGTATATTTGGTCGTGTGTTTTAGGTTATTGCCCTGCTGAAAGGTGAATTGGTTTCCCAGTGTCTGTTGGAAAGCAGACTGAACCAGGTTTTCCTCTAGGATATTGCCTGTGCTTAGGTCTATTCAGTACATTTTTATAAAAAAAAAACTTGCTTGCCAATGACAAGCATACCCATAACATGATGCCACCATGCTTGAAAATATGAAGAGTGGTACTCAGTGATGTGTTCTCTTGGATTTGCCCCAAACATAACCCTTTGTATTCAGGACATGAAGTTAAATTCTTTGCCACCCTATTTTGCAGTTTTACTTTAGTGACTTATTGCAAACAGGATGTATGTTTTGGAATATTTGTTATTATGTACAGGTTTCGTTCTTTTCACTCAGTTATTTAGGTTAGTATTGTGTAGTAATTACAATGTTGTTGATACATCCTCAGTTTTCTCCTATCACAGACATGAACTATTTTAAAGTCACCATTTGCCCCATAGTGAAATCCATGAGCGGTTTCCTTTCTCTCCGGCAACTGAGTTAGGAAGGACGACTGTATCTTTGTAGTGACTGGGTGGATTGATACACCATCCACAGTGTAATTAGTAACTTCACCCTGTTTTTACATTTTCACCCATCTACCGATAGGTGCCCTTCGTGAGGCATTGGAAAATATCCCTGGTCTTTATGGTTGAATCTGTGTTTGAAATTCACTGCTTGACTGCGGGACCTTACAGATATTTGTATATGTGTGGTACAGAGGTGAGGTTGTCATTAAAAAAATCATATTAAACACTATTATTGCAAATAGAGTGAGTCCATGCAAATTATTATGTGACTTCTTAACCAAATGTTTAGTCCCAAACTTATTTTGGCTTGCCATAACAAAGGGGTTGAATACTTATTGACTCAAGACATTTCAGCTTTTCATATTTAATTAATTTGTTAAAAAAAAAAAAAAAACATAATTCCATTTTCACATTATGGGGTATTGTGTGTAGGCCAGTGACACAAAATCTCAATTTAATCAGTTTTCATTTCAGGCTCTAACACAAGACAATTTTGAAAAGGTCTAGGGGTGTGAAGGCACTGTATGTCTATGTAAGTAAGCAGTCAGATAAACATTCTCTTCAATCAACGTGTTTGCAGCTTTTTTTTCTTTTGGCATTGAGACGATGGGAAGAATTAGTGCTCGGCTGGACGAGAAGAACCTTGCTGAGTGATGTGTGTGTGTCGTTACAGCATCTGTGTTTATTTATAAATGTGTATGAATACACTTGCATGCTTTGGGTGTTTCGGTAATATGCATGTGAGTGCATGTGTAATGCGTGTGTGTATGCACTGTATGTCTACTGTCTGGCTGGGGGCTAGGTTTTGTTCTGGGGGGACATTGCCTGCAGGGTGTTAATGGAGGACCCTGAACAGCAGAATGAGGCCCACAGGGGCCCCCGGAGGACCAGCGGGGCAGTTAGGGAATTAGGGTTCGCTTGGCAGGTAGAGGCCCGTGCTGAACTGCCCATGACAAGCCATTGTCACGCAGTCAGAACCCATAGCAGGGAACAGACAGGGTCACACTCATACACGCAAAGGTCAGTAGTGTTGGTTTTGTTGGGTTGGGGGGGGGGGCCTGGTCACTAACTGGCACTTTCTAAAAAACTGTATTCCACTGGTTTCCCTTCCACTTGTTTCTCTTTCAGTTATGTCTTCTGGTGTTAAATATGTTGAATATACAGTACAGTGTGTCCCAGCAGCTGTCAATAAAAAATATTTTAAATACAAATTCAGATCCAAAATGCGCTTCTCTGCTGTTGAGTGTGAGAAGGTAATTTTGTTCCCCCTAGGTTATGAACTTATTTTTATATACCAATTTTTATGCTTGTATTCTATTTTGATACAGCGTGATCTTAGAGTGGACTGGGTCAATCAGGCACTTTATGGGTTATTCTATTTCTAAATTAATATTCTACTGGTGTTGTTGCTTTATTATTTTACCACTTCATTATTTTATCACTTTATTATTTTATCATCATTTTTGGTTGTCTTATTTCTCAAATAAATATAAATCTGTCGTGTCATCTGAGTTTAGCAGAGCTGGTTCAAGAAAATATGACGATCAAGACTAGAATGGTTATGTCCCATGAGCCCGTTGGTGCTACGTGTTCTGTTTTCTTTTCCTCCATTCTTCTCAGTCCTCTATATGTTGTTCTGCTCCGCTAATTCTTTTAGAAGTGTTTAAAATATCACCCTAGCTGTAAAGTATGTTCTCTGTTTCAAACTTTATTAATTGAGTCGGAGTTCTGGTTGTTTTAGAATGTTATCTCCCACTCCTCTTTCTATTCTGGTTAGAGACAGTTTGCTCTGTTCTGTGAAGGGAGTAGTACACAGCGTTGTACGAGATCTTCAGTTTCTTGGCAATGTCTCGCATGGAATAGCCTTCATTTCTCAGAACAAGAGTAGACTGACAAGTTGAAGAAAGTTCTTTGTTTCTGGCCATTTTGAGCCTGTAATCAAACCCACAAATGCTGATGCTCCAGATTCTCAACTAGTCTAAAGAAGGACAGTTTTATTGCTTCTTTAATCAGACAACAGTTTTCAGCTGTGCTAACATAATTGTAAAAGGGTTTTCTAATGATCAATTAGCCTTTTAAAATGATAAACTTGGATTAGCTAACACAACGTGCCATTGGAACACAGGAGTGATGGTTGCTGATAATGGGCCTCTGTACGCCTATGTAGATATTCCATAAAAAATCAGCTGTTTCCAGCTACAATAGTCATTTACAACATTAACAATATCTACACTGTATTTCTGATCAATTTGATGTTATTTTAATGGACACATTTATTTATTTTTTATTCAAAAACAAGGTCATTTCTAAGTGACCCAAAACTTTTGAATGGCAGTGTATGTATATATAATCATGAAACAAAACCCTTTGCCTTTCTATTTCCAAGAGACTTCTTTCTTCCTGTCTGCTTGATAGACGGGGATCCCCGCTTGCTGAATGGATGAAGACAATATATCCGGAGAGGGCCATGATTCCGTAAAATAGAGTATGTTACACTCCAGGATGTCTCTCTGGAAGGAGATCCTTGCCCTAAGCTTGTCTACTTTATTGTCCAGGTACTGAACGTTAGCGAGTAATATACTCGGAAGCGGTGGATGGTATGCACGCCACCTGAGTCTGACTTGGACCCCATTTCTTCTTCCTCTTCTCCAGCGTCGGTGTTTTGGTGGAACACCCGGGATGAATAAAGCTGCCTCAGGAAGTTCAAACAAACAAAGTTTCTCCTCGTATTTCTGCTCGTACATTTCGTATGAGTTTCTGCTTGTACATCAAAGAGGAAAACACAAAGCATGAATATGTTGGCTACATGAAGTAGCTAAAAGAAAACATTCAATGTAGCCAAAGAGAATAGGGTCCCCTAGGAAACATTTATCAACACTTTTGTTCCTACCCTGTCACAATAACTCCTCACTGGCATTTTAATTCGTTGTCATGTCAAACAACACTGTATTCAAAGTGCCCACTATTATATTCTAACTATTTAGAAAAATCATTATATTTTCATGATTCCGTGTGTAACGTCCAGGGCACGTTTACAGAGCACGTGCAAAGCAGCTGGCAGGCATACTCACGGTAATTGTTCAAATCTCCTTGGCCCAGTCTGTAATTTCCACGTTTTAAAATGACTACCATCATTCCTGTCCCCAATAACTCCAAGGCTTCATGCCACAATGACTACCACCCTGTAGCCCTCACTTTTGTAATCATGAAGTGCTTTGAGAGGCTGGTTATGGCACACATTAACTCCACCATCCCAGCCCCCATAGACCCACTACAATTTGCCTACTGCCCCAACAGATCCATAGATGACGCAATCTCAAATGTTCTCCACACTGCCCTCACCCTCCTAGATAAGAGGAATACCTATGTGAGAATGCTGTTCAATGATTACAGCTCAGCGTTCAACACCATTGTCCCCTCCAAACTCGTCACCAAGCTTAGGACTCTGTGTCTGAACACCTCCCTCTGCAACTGGATCCTGGACTTCCTGAGAGGCCACTTTGAAGAATTTCAAATATAAAATATATTTTGATTTGTTTAAACTTTTTTGGTTACTACATGATTTCATATGTATTATTTCATAGTTTTGATGTATCACTATTATTCTTTAATGTAGAAAACAATAAAAATAAAGAAAAACCCTTGAATGAGTAGGTGTGTCCAAACTTTTAACTGGTACTGTACACTGAACAGAAATAGAAACAACATGTAAATTGTTGGTCCCATGATTTTTATGGGCTGAAATAAAAGATCCCAGACATTTTACATACTCCCAAAAACTGTATTTCTCTGAAATGTTGTGCAGAAATTAGTTTACATCCCGGAAGTATTTCTCCTTTGCTAAAATAATCAATCTGCAATCTCCATAGACAAACATTGGCAGTGGAATGGCCTTACTGAAGAGCTCAGTGACTTTCATAGTGGCACCGTCATAGGATGCCACCTTTCCAACAAGTCAGTTCGTCAAATTTCAGCCCTGCTATAGCTTCCCCGGTCAACTATAAGTGCTGTTATTGTAAAGTGGAAAGGTCTAGGGGCAATAACGGCTCAGCCGTGAAGTGGTAGGCCACACAAGCTCATATAATGGGACCACCGAATGCTGATGCGCGTAGTGTGTAAAAATAGTCTGTCCTCGGCTGCAACACTCACTACTGAATTCCAAACTGCCTCTGGAAGCAACTTCAGCACAAGAACTGTTTGTCGGGAGCTTCATTAAATGGGTTTCCATGACCGAGCAGCCGCACACAAGCCTAAGATCACCATGCGCAATTCCAAGCGTCGGCTGGAGTGGTGTAAGGCTCACTGCCATTGAACTCTGGAGCAGTAAAAACGCGTTCTCTGGAGTGATGAATCACACTTCACCATCTGGCAGTCCGACGGACAAATCTGGATTTGGCAGATGCCAGGAGAACACTAGCTGCCCGAATGCATAGTGCCAACTGTAAAGTTTGATGGAGGAGGAATAATGGTCTGGGGCTGTTTTTCAGGGTTTGGGCCAGGCCCATTCCAATGAAAGGAAACAACGCTATAGCATACAATGCCATTCTATACTATTCTGTGCTTCAAACTTTGTGGCAACAGTTTGAGGAAGGCCCTTTCTTGTTTCAGCATGACAATGCCCCCGTGCACAAAGCAAGGTCCATACAGAAATGGTTTGTCGAGATCGGTGTGGAAGAACTTGACTGGCCTGCGCAGAGCCAGAATGCTGCAGAGATGGTTGTCCTTCTGGAAGTTTCTCTCATCTCCACAGAGGAACTCTAGAGCTCAGTCAGAGTGACCATCAAGTTCTTGGTCACCTCCCTGACCAAGGCCTTTCTCAACTCATTGCTCAGTCTGGCCGGGCGGCCAGCTCTAGGAAGATTCTTGGTGGTTCCAAACTTCTTCCATTTAAGAATGATGGAGGCCACTGTGTTCTTGGGGACCTTAATGCTGCAGACATTTTCTGGTACCCTTCCCCAGATCTGTGCCACAATACTGTCTCGGAGCTCTACGGCCTATTCCTTCGACCTCATGGCTTTGTTTTTTGCTTTGACATGCACTGTCAACTGTGGGACCTTATATAGACAGGTGTGTGCCTTTCCAAATCATGTTCAATCAATTGAATTTACCACAGGTGGACTCCAATCAAGTTGTAGAAACATCTCAAAGAGAAAGCAAAGCAAAGAGAAACGACAGTCCATCATTACTTTAAGACATGAAGGTCAGTCAATCCGGAAAATGTCAAGAACTTTGCAGTCACAACAACCATCAAGCGCTATGATGAAACTGGCTCTCATGAGGACCGCCACAGGAAAGGAAGACCCAGAGTTACCTCTGCTGCAGAGGATAAGTTCATTGGAGTTACCAGCCTCAGAAATTGCAGCCCAAATAAATTATTCACAGAGTTCAAGTAACAGACACATCTGAACATCAACTGTTCAGAGGAGACTGTGTGAATCAGACCTTCAAGGTTGAATTGCTGCAAAGAAACCACTACTAAAGGACACCAATAAGAAGAAGAGACTTGCTTGGGCCAAGAAACAGGAGCAATGGACAATAGACAGGTGGAAATCTGTCCTTTGGTCTGATGAGTCCAAATTTGAGATTTTTGTTCCAACCGCCATGTCTTTGTGAGACGCAGAGTAGGTGAACAGATGATCTGTGTTGTTCCCACCATGAAGCATGGAGGAGGAGGTGTGATGGTGTGGGGGTGATTTGCTGGTGACACTGTTGGTGATTTATTTAGAATTCCAGGCACACCTAACCAGCATGGCTACCACAGCATTCTGCAGCGATATACCATCCTATCTGGTTTGTGCTAAGTGGGACTATAATTTGTTTTTCAACAGGACAGTGACCCAACACACCTCCAGGCTGTGTAAGGGCTATTTGACCAAGAAGGAGAGTGATGGAGTGCTGCATCAGATGACCTGGCCTCCACAATCACCCGACCTCAACCCAATGGAGATGGTTTGGGATGAGTTGAAATGCAGAGTGAAGGAAAAGCAGCCAACAAGCGCTCAGCATATGTGGGAACTCCTTCAAGACTGTTGGAAAGCATTCCAGGTGAAGCTTGTTGAGAGAATGCCAAGAGTGTGCAAAGCTGTCATCAAGGAAAAGGGTGGCTACTTTGAATAATACGTTTTTTGGTTACTACATGATTCCATATGTGTTATTTCATAGTTTTGATGTCTTCACAATTATTCTACAATGTAGAACTAGTAAAAATAAAGAAAAACCCTTAAATGAGGAGGTGTGTCCAAACTTTTGACTGGTACTGTACATATATATTTTTGCCCGTTTTGCATGTTATTTTGGCATTAATACATGTCATATATCAGTTTGCAAACAATGTAAAAAACTTGTTGAGTTAAATAAGCCGCATACAAACTTGGTCTCTTTTTTTCTTGAGTGAGTGAGGCAGCTCCAAAACGCAGGTGTTTCAGCCTAGTTTAGTGCTTTCTGTGGAGGTGAATCAGCCAGCTGAAAATACGGAGCATAGAGTTTGGTAATGTTTTCTAGTTGCGCAGTGATTGTCTCAGTGTTCTGTCACTCATGGGGACCCTACGTCACATCAAAATCTATGGGGAGACCTCGAAAATTCAAGCCCCTTGGGTGCTGCCGTAGAGTTACATTAGAAGTGCCCATTCAAGAAGGCTCAAAGTCATTGGCCACAGATAAAATTACGTCAAATCACGTTATGTCTACAGTAGCTTTGATTGGACTGATCATGTCAACGTCATACTTTCAAAATCCTAGTTAGCATGCTAGCAGTCATCGTCATGAATCAAGTTGACAATCTACTGGCAAATCCTTTTCAATATTTGTCATATGAAGAGAAATTCTGAAGAGAAATTATTATAGATTATAGATAAAACGTATCGGTGCTCATCAACCATTGGACATAAACATTACACAACAAGTTGGAAATGGCAAATTCAACAGAGTGGCTTGGAAGGATTCAGTGGTAACTAGAGAGTGCAAAACAATCACTAGCCTGCTATTCAGTGGAGTGGATGTGTGGTCCAAGTCTGGGTTTAAGGGTCTCTTTTCCAAAAGGGACCAATATATATATATATATATATATATATATATATATTAGCTCTGCCCCACATGCCCTGAATGATGGGTCGCCACTGCTCATTATCCTATTCCAGCAGGCTATTGGGCAACGGAAGCACTTCTTACCTTGAAATCACCTCGCTGTTCTTGTTAAATATATGAGTCTGTCAAGCAAGCTGCTAAATCGTTCATTTTACATTTTGTCTACTGTAGGCTATCTGAAATTAGATGTAGGCCAATCCGTGGCTATAGGCTACCTGCATCTAACTAACCATACCATGGCAAAGTTGAATTACAATCAAAAACCCTGATTTTAGTCAGCAGGCCTAGCCTATGCCTATTGAAATAAAAAGTAAATCTTGCAAATAGGCCATTTATAACGGTTTGTAGTCTTACCATCTGGCACATAATACCTCATCATTTGCTCAATAACATTCTGGAAAAAGGGTTAATTGGCTAAATGTGGCAACTCCTTTCTTGCTGCAAAAAAACCAAGACATTTTTGGGCTAGTTTTCAGATCTTGTGGCAGGGTTTTGAGTAGTCATTGGGCTAGAAATTTTAGCTAGACCTGGCAACCCTGCAAGAGGCCACCATTCTAAAAGCATAGATGTCTGATCTTAACTGCTGATGGTCATTAGTAGCCTGCCAAACTTTCGAACTGTTCCCCTTAAGGGTTTACCAACTTCTTCGGGATCGGTGTCCCTTCCAATGGACGGTTGAGCTAACGTAGGCTAATGTGATTAGCATGAGGTTGTAAGTAACAATACAATTTACCAGGACATAGACATATCTGATATTGGCAGAAAGCTTAAATTCTTGTTAATCTAACTGCACTGTCCGATTTACCGTAGCTATTGCAGTGAAAGAATAGCATAATATTGTTTGAGGAGAGTGCACAGTTTTGAACATGAAAAGTTATTAATAAACAAATTAAGCACATTTCGGCAGTCTTGATACAACATTTTGAACAGAAATGCAATGGTTCATTGGATCAGTCTAATACTTTGTACATACACTGCTGCCATCTAGTGGCCAAAATCTAAATTTCAGCTGGGCTGGAATAATGCATTATGGCCTTTCTCTTGCTGTCACGGTTGTCGTCGGTGAAGGAGGACCAAAACGCAGCAGGCATGCGGTTGTTCATTTTGAACATTTATTAAATCAAAACGAACATTCCAAAACAACAAAACGAAACCACGAACAACAAAACAGTCTGGCTAGGCCCAAGGCTAAGCACAAAACAATCTCCCACAAAATACAAGACAAACACACCCAACTAATATAGGACTTCCAATCAAAGGCAACACCAAACAGCTGCCTTCAATTGGAAGTCCAACCCCAATTAACTCAACATAGAAACACACACACTAGACTAACCATAGAATACATGAAAACCAAACAGTGCCCAAAAACCCTGGAATACTTAAATCAAATGCCCCTTCAACAAACACACCACCCCGAACCACATAAAACGAATACCCTCTGCCACGTCCTGACCAAACTACAATACCAATTAACCTTATACTGGCCAGGACGTGACAGTACCCCCCCCTTAAAGGTGCTAACCCCGGAAGCACCTTACAAAAACAAAAAACAAAAAACAAACCACAACCCCAAACAAAACAAAATGTCCCCTCTATTAAAAGGGAGGGAAGGGAGGGTGGCTGCCGTCAACGACGGCACTGTTCTACACCCCCCCTCCCCAACCCACCTATATCAGGAGGTGGCTCCGGTTCTGGCCGTTCGGGGCAGTCTGGCCAGTCTGGCAGCTCGGGACAGTCTGGGCAGTCCGGCAGCTCGGGACAGTCTGGGCAGTCCGGCAGCTCGGGACAGTCTGGGCAGTCCGGCAGCTCGGGACAGTCTGGGCAGTCCGGCAGCTCGGGACAGTCTGGGCAGTCCGGCAGCTCGGGACAGTCTGGGCAGTCCGGCAGCTCGGGGCAGTCTGGGCAGTCCGGCAGCTCGGGGCAGTCTGGGCAGTCCGGCAGCTCGGGGCAGTCTGGCCACTCCGGCAGTTCGGGGCAGTCTGGCCACTCCGGCAGTTCGGGGCAGTCTGGCCACTCCGGCAGTTCGGGGCAGTCTGGTCACTCCGGCAGTTCGGAGCAGTCTGGCCACTCCGGCAGTTCGGAGCAGTCTGGCCACTCCGGCAGTTCAGCGCAGTCTGGCCACTCCGGCGACTGTTGACTGGCGGGCAGCTCCGACGACTGTTGACTGGCGGGCAGCTCCGACGACTGTTGACTGGCGGGCAGCTCCGACGACTGTTGACTGGCGGGCAGCTCCGACGACTGTTGACTGGCGGGCAGCTCCGACGACTGTTGACTGGCGGGCAGCTCTGACGACTGTTGACTGGCGGGCAGCTCTGACGACTGTTGACTGGCGGGCAGCTCTGACGACTGTTGACTGGCGGGCAGCTCCGACGACTGTTGACTGGCGGGCAGCTCCGACGACTGTTGACTGGCGGGCAGCTCCGACGACTGTTGACTGGCGGGCAGCTCTGACGACTGTTGACTGGCGGGCAGCTCTGACGACTGTTGACTGGCGGGCAGCTCTGACGACTGTTGACTGGCGGGCAGCTCTGGTGACTGTTGACTGGCGGGCAGCTCCTGCCCCGTCAAACAGCCCTTGTGCCCCCCATAAAAAATTATTGGGGGTGCCTCTCGTGCTTCTCCCTCAGCGCGTCAATGGCCTCGTACCTCCGCCTCTCTGCCTTGGCTGCCTCAATTTCCCACTGCGGGCGGCGATAATCCCCAGCCTGGTGCCAAGGTCCGGCCCCGTCCAGAACTTCCTCCCAGGTCCATTTCTCCCGCCAGTCCAACTCGAAGTCCCTCTGCTCCTTCCTCTGCTGCTTGGTCCATAGTTGGTGGGAGATTCTGTCACGGTTGTCGTCGGTGAAGGAGGACCAAAACGCAGCAGGCATGCGGTTGTTCATTTTGAACATTTATTAAATCAAAACGAACATTCCAAAACAACAAAACGAAACCAAGAACAACAAAACAGTCTGGCTAGGCCCAAGGCTAAGCACAGAACAATCTCCCACAAAATACAAGACAAACACACCCAACTAATATAGGACTTCCAATCAAAGGCAACACCAAACAGCTGCCTTCAATTGGAAGTCCAACCCCAATTAACTCAACATAGAAACACACACACTAGACTAACCATAGAATACATGAAAACCAAACAGTGCCCAAAAACCCTGGAATACTTAAATCAAATGCCCCTTCAACAAACACACCACCCCGAACCACATAAAACGAATACCCTCTGCCACGTCCTGACCAAACTACAATACCAATTAACCTTTTACTGGCCAGGACGTGACACTTGCCTTTCAAAGATGATGGTACAAAAAAATACAAAAGAACAGTTGTTTTTTTCTTTGTATTATCTTTTACCAGATCTATTGTGTTATATTCTCCTACATTCCTTTTACATTTCCACAAACGTCAAAGTGTTTCCTTTCAAATGGTACCAAGAATATGCATATCCTTGTTTCAGGGCAGTTAGATTTGGGTATTTCATTTTAGGCGAGAATTGAAAAAAAGGGGCGTATCCTTAAGAGGTTTTTAAGGATTAACTTTCCCTTGACAAAGGGAATTGTTTTAAGGGTGTTGCTTAGAGCCCCTCAAATATTTCCATGGAGACGACCTGATTCACTGACTGAACATCTCTTCGAAGAGATCTCATTTATTTTGGAGGATCGCAATATAGAACTTCTACATTCAAGAGAGGAGAAACAAATTGATTCAGAAAATAATAAAAAAAGTTTATTTTAGTTACTTTTTTCTCAACTTGTTTCTATTACTTTCTAGCACGTCAAGCTAATTTACAGAGTAGGTAGCTAGCTAGCCAGCTAGCTTTGTAGCCATGGATTATGCACCTTCCATGGTGCACCTTCCATTGTAGCAAGCTAGCTACCTAGCTAGTTGGTGGATATTTTCCTTTTCCAGGGCAGAGGAAAGCAACAATCACCTCCACAATTACTGTTTACGTTGATATCCATACTGCATGAAGCACTTAAGGGACCTCATGGGCACCCTTAACTTTTTCCACTTAATTTAAGGGGGAAATTTGCCCTAAAATGTTTTGTGCAACTTACATAAGGGAAAAGATAAGGGTAAAATGAACTTAAGATGTTTTATGCAACTATTGTCCCTCTAATCACACTGACATCAATGCAAATGTAATCAAATCAAACACTTCATGAGAGCCCATGAGCTCATGTTGCACTACATTTCTATAGGCTATGCAATTGTGTGAGAAAACAGAGTTTTGATGGCCATTATTAAAAATAGGAGGATCCCATCAGCTTTCTATAGGCTAGGCCTACTATATTTATTTCTCAACTTTCCTAATATTAAGCACATGGCTTCGCTTTAAAACAGGATTATAGCCTATGTGTCTGGCATGAAAATGAGCCATGGGAAAAGCTTCCTCTATTCGCTATTTACTGTAAGTGGACAGACATGTATTTCGTTTCCCCTGCCCCTGTTCCAAGACAGGTGCACGGTCATGGTCCATTCTAAATCAAAACTAATTTCACACATATATTATTTAGTATATGTAAAGACCAGACTAAATGAAGAATAGTCTGATGGGGACAATATTAGCCACTTGTGAATGATGTATTATCACGCGTGAATGATGCCCAGCTTGTGTGCAGTAAGGCAAGAAACAGCGTATGCCTTTTTAAAGATTTTTTCAAATCATAGACGCACATCTCATGTAGCCTAGGCCTTAGGTCTATATGTTTTGATAAGGTTTGTATCACAACTAAAGTGGCCAAATAACTTCTCAAAATTAAGCACATTAATCCACTTTACAACCGGTGTAGAGCCTAACTGATGTACGCGGCACGTGAGTTTCAAGTTTGGAGAAGATCATATTCACCATAAATGCACCTTTATAGTAAAGCATTCCATGCATAATTGCATTCCCGCTAATTGATTGCAATTTGGAACATTCACACCAGGGGCGGAAATCCCGGGGGGGACGGGGGGGACACGACCCCCCCATCCTTGGAAAAATATGATTTGTCCCCCCCCAATATATCACTGAAACATAACTATGTAATTTAAATAATATTAATAATACGCAATGAAAGCAATTGTGCTGATTATAGACACTTAATAGCGCGTTTTTAAGTTTCAAAAGATTGCGACCCCCCCACCCTTTGCCTCACAATGTTTTGATCCACTGCCAGTTCCTTAGTTGGCAAGGTAACAGAGGGGTCGTATCTACTGTCTGAAAGGCACTCAATGAACGTAACTGAAGTGAGGTTAATCCAGTCAATCGCGCACACACACACTAGCTGACTATGCAGAGCTAGCGCGCAAATATTAACTATTAAGCTAGCTAGTACCTATTCCATTTATGTGGGCTCGTCAAAGATGGAATCTTTGCTATCGTCAATTTATTCCAAGATCAGCATGCAGATGATGTAAGTTAGTGCTTCAAAGTCCCTGCGATAAGGTTAGCGATAAACTGAAGTCCAAACTGAACAGAACTCTTCTACCATTGTCTTAAATATATTTAATGGTCTCGTTGCAAAAGCTAAATTGTCGCAAGGGAACTTTTATTTATTTATTTTATTTCACCTTTATTTAACCCGGGTAGCAAAGATTATAGCAAACACCACTGAAACGGAATTGGTGCTCGCTAGCTTCGCAAAATCAGCTATTGTTGGAAGCCAGCCAATATGAAACAAACGATTAAAATTACAAAAGGTTGCAGCATATGTTGTGTAAATGGTGAACTCATACAGCTGTCAACTCTTGTCATTTTAATCCGTTTCACATTTGCTAGCTACCTTTTAGATTGAAGCCCAAATAGAATGATAAAAGATAAGATGATAGAAGCCCATCTCCTACTGTAAATAACCTACACACTGTGTGTGTGTGTAGCCAGCCAGCCAGGTAGAAAAATGGCAGAAAAATAAAAGACGGACATCAGAGTATTTTTCAGTACACCAAAACGCAAAGTAAGAACCCTAGTAGCCTAATATCTCAAAGACTAGTTGATAAAATGTTCATAAGAAAGAAATGAAATTCTAATGGAAATGTTTCACAATGATGTCATTAGGCAGAGCAGGCAACAGATGGCACACAGACAGCAGAGTTGGGGACAGATATGCAGGGACAGACTGGCAGAGACAGGGAGTCTCAGGTAAGTTTGTTGAGTCTTTGTTTGGCAACATTATGAAAGGTTCTCCATTTTTTTGACTTGTAAAATAGGAACATAATTGGAAAATGCCATGGATACCCCCACTCTCAACTTAAACTGGTGACTGAACTAAGATTTGTTAAAGGCAATGGTATTGCTGTTGTGATTAGTTGTGTAGTTTTGGGTACCGGTAGTTAGGAGTACGGCAAACACCTTATTTCTTTGGTTCCTCAATATACATTTACCATATTACAATGTAGGCTATGTGTTACAGCACTACTTTTGGTGTCCCCCTCAGGAATTGCTCTTGAGAAAATTTAATGTAATTGTCCCCTCCAAAGTTGATATCAGATTTTCACCCCTGATTCACACTTATAGCCTGCTAGCGTGTGCGCATTTCTGCGCTTATAATGTGAAGAAATAGCCTAATGGTTTATCAACATTTTAAGCTAAACGTTCTGATCTGTTGCATCAGCCTTATTGCTTTCAAAAGGTTATTTGATGCGAGTGGTTGCATTAATTTAGGATCTATCACATCCCACAACTGTCCCAGAGTGTGTTTGGAATATTTATTTCTCGCACAGAAGGACAAGTTCACCAATAGAATAGGTCAACTTTTGTACTATGAGGGATAGTAGATGGACATAGGCTAGTGCTTCTGCTGTTCGTTAGGCCTACTCATCTTGTTGACTGACGAAAAGTAAATGCGGACAGTTCTTCTAACATCTTCAATATGCGCAGAAGCGTCCTCAATGTGGCTGTCTTCACTTGGCTGTCTGCACTTGTAGTCTACTTCGGGGCTGAGATGCCTGTGAGAAGGACCCAATCACGTGACTGCATTGGCTAATAAGAATTGAGATATCTGAGAGAGCCATGTGAGTAAGAGGTGCTTCGGTGCATGGCTGCAGGGAGAGGGGAATTATAATTATTATACTTTGGCCGCAAAAGGCCTGGATTTTTAAGGGGGTATTATGGCCACACAAGGGGGATGCCGCAGGAAATTCGAGGCCTGGTGAGAAATGTATGAAGTGCTTGTCAAATTGTGAAAGAGAGACTGATGATGTGTGTGTAGTCTGCACAATAAAACAAAGCAGAGCTCATGCCTTTCATGTGACTTAGAATGTATTAAAAATCAAAACACAGACCAACGTTTCTATCACAACTAAAGTTGCATAAATAACTCTAAATTAAGCATATAGGAGAACCTGTTTCTTTGTTAACACAGAATAGCCACATGTGTGCACTCCCTCAGGAATTGTTCTATTTTATTCAGTTAGGTTCTGTTGTATTCTTAATACTATAAAATAATTTAAAATAATGCTACGGAATTCTAAGCAAATCTTGTCTGCTTAATGAACTAGTTTAGCCCACAGCCATAACGGCATAGCCAGATCAGGGCCTAACATAAGGACAACTCAGAATATACTATTCTGTTCTTCTGAAAATAGACTACTTTTTCTTCATATCATGTTTCTTTAGACCTGTGTAAAATAACTAATGGATTTATTGTGATGGTGTAGACTATATTAAATGGATTTATTAGACTTTTTAAAATGTAGATGTTCCAAAGTGGCTTGTAGACTATGCACGGAAGCCAGGAGATGCTAAATGTGTTTATGTTAATAAGTTGTTCCGATGATTAAAAATCAGAGGGTGAACACATCTTGAAAGACTTTGGTTACAAGCAGGACTAATGCCGCGTTCACATGCTAGTTCACATGCTAGGAACTCGGAAACACTGAGAGTCGGACATTTCAGAGTTTCCTAGTTCCGATTAGCATGTGAATGAGGCATAGCGTAATGCCGACGTCATCTTTTAGGGAGAGGTAACCAATAATGTTTGCAATTGAGATCACCTGTGCAGGTGAATTTATTGCGTATTGCTGGTTTAATATGACATCATATGGCGATAATCCAGTGCCATCTATGGTTGCAATAGGCCCCTTGTTATTTGATTATATTCCAATGCAAACTGTTGGCTACCCGTTAGCCTATCCATTGTCACATCATAAAAGTTGTGAAAACCAGTAACAGGCTACTGCTTGTTTCCCTAGCTGAGTTGATGAGCTGATTTGGGCCATCAGTTGATTGACAGCTGATTGAACAGCTTGTTGAACAACTGATTTCACCATTCCCACTCCAGCAGTGCGCGCCATCCCTGTCTCTTTAATCATGCGACAATGACTGGATATTATTATTCAAGAATCTGTCTCTTTTCCGCACCCATGTGTTGTTACAATCCTCCCACTGTTAAATGACATATTATTAGACATAGCCTATATCGTCATTATATTATACAAGCCTATTATTATTCTTAAGGGTATTTTTTAAAGTAATGGGAAAGAGAGTGGAAAGAAGGGGAAGGTAAGGCAAAGGGCCAGATTCGAACCCATATCGACGCTGTTATATGTGTGCTGGGGTCAGCGGCTGTAACCACTGTACCACACAGGCACTGAGGCCACCAATAATGAATTCTGCTTATTGCTTTCTTGAACATATAACAGGGTCCCCCTCCTTTGATTTGAATCAGATGTGTAGTGCTAAAGCAAAAACAAAAATGTGCACCCTTTTGGGTCCCTACGGGACAAATTAATGAGTGCGGTGCCATGACTACAATGGTTCAAGCCCAGGACGACACAAAAATGGGTATGGAACTGAACTGGCAGCTGGAAGTCTCCCATGTACCATCTCCTGACATTGTGTCCTTGAGCAAGGCACTTTACCCCCTCAGAATTGCTCTCTACCTAGGGTTGCTGCACTGCATGGTGTTCGGAAAAGCAGAAGACACATTTCCTTTCTAACCCATGAACAAAAAAGTATCTATTCTCTCCATGTTCTTGTCACAAGATGACTCTTTCAATATCTCTACACCGACACCGCTGTTAACTATATTGCACTACTGTACAAGTATTCCTGGTATTCTACTACACTGCCATTACTGTATGTAGGGCTACTATTTAATTGTGCAATGTAAACTATCCTGTACTATGCCTACTTAAATATTTCACACTGTGAAAGACTAATGTCGCTATTACTATGCCTACTTTGAATATTATTGTGAATTACTTGTTTATTGTGAAATACCCTGATATTGTGAGATACTAATATGTCACATTATAACATGTTTACTTTGCCATCAATTGAGAGAGCTGAAATGAGAGGGATAAAACAATACCTTTGAACTTGAGATGGGTTAAATGGAATTCTAACTGAAATATGAACACTGACAGGCCTGTAACATCTCACATGTAACCTCATATGAAATTAACTCCTGCAGAATTAAGTATTTCTTGCAGTACAATGATACACCAAATGTTATTTTTGTCTCGGGAAAAAGGAGTGGAGCAATATGGTAAGATGTATTTCTTTCAGTATTTCGAGCAAATACGAATCCTTCAGAGGACGTGGGCTACTTGGCCTGGAAGGTGGTGAGAAGCAGCGGGCTGTTGTAATGCGATATATTCGTTTCTCACAATATCACAATCGTTCACAATAAACAAGTCATTCACAATATACTCAAAGTAGGCATTGTAATAGAGACATTATTCTTCACAGTGTGAAATATTTAAGTAGGCATATGTGGGTGTCTAATTCAGTGATTGATCATTTTACATAACAGCTGACAGTATTTCAACCACGTAAAATGTGCATCAGAAACATGGATTTTCGCTGGTTTTAATCTGAAAATGTTTGCAAGGGAAGAATATGTAGGCTACCCTGTTAGAGCCCATTTGTTTTCTCCCCGGGCCCATCGAGAGGAGTAACATTGAAAGAGAAAGCTTTACAGGTGTCAGCTAGATGATTGACGCGTTCATTCTAGTATTATCATTCATTTGTCTTCTAAGGCAAGAAGTTATGAGGGAAGAGAAGCTGCAGGCCTAGTGTAGGCATATTTGACTAGACAAGTTGACTAAAATAGCCTATCAAATTTTGGAAATTATAAGCAGATAAATATAAAAATGTGGCTTCAGAGTATATTTTTTCCTACAGCCCTATGAAAAAATGTGTCCCAACATCTCTGCCTGTCATACAAGGAGTCTAATATCTATGGAGGCGACAGTGTCCGCTGCACACCTTCCCAATACAGCCTGCTGCTTCTCGCCACTATCCAGGCCAATTGGCCCACATCCTTTAAAGTATCTGGCTAGCTAGCTCCGCCTCCAACTTCTCCACACACTGACTAAGCTACATGTAACCCTGCTTTTCTGTCTTTATATGTAGACCTTGTTTACTTCGCTGCTTGTAACATGCACTTGGCAGCTAGCTATCCGGAGGTAGAGTGCATTCTAGAGTGCATTCTAAATGAGTTTGTTATTCTTTACCTTCCCCAAAAGGTCTATAGCTTAACTCAGCTGCCCCCTGGCGGCGATTCTAAATATGAAATATTTATTAAAATCCTTCTGCTAAAGGATTATTTTCCTCCTGTGGTGAAATGGGTCAAATTAAGATCCGATATCTGTAGACCTCCCTTTGTCTTCAATGGGGCGATCCTAATTGCTCAGTATTTTTTAAACCATACTGTACCCCTCAAGTGTTTTCTGCCGCATTAGCCTTCTGATTCAGTTTGTGCATTCCTGTTGTATTGGCCCAATCAGATCAGAGCTGCTTCTACACATGCTCACCCTAGTTTGTTATTCTTAATAACTCCATAGTTTAATAGATACTGTGAGCTCTGCTGACTAGAACTAAGTGAGAGACAATTGGGTTGATCAGAGAGCAGAGGGAACAGGCAGAGAAATTGGGTAAGGGTAGGGGGGGTCGCGTTCCCTGGAGAGTATGGCAGCTATTTTGCTGATTAACAACCCTTATTTCACCCGCCCAAACGATCTCTCTGCTATAACAGACATAGTTGGAGTCTCCTATGACAGCACAGAGGCAAATTAATTACAAATGTGGGTAAGTCAAAACAATTCTAACTGCGTGACGGAATCGGAGGTACGAAAGCAGACGATGCTCCCTACTCCGGAACACACAAGCCCCTGTCTCTATGGGTTCAAGCCCTGTATCGGCCACTTCAGTCTATGCCCTTCTAAACTTTGTATTTTCCTCTCTCCATTTCCGGATGTCCTTTCAAATAAAATAAAAAAATGCTCCTAAACTGCCATGCTTGTACGTTTTGCAATTCAGAGAACATGCATTTCTCTGGCTGTTGGAACTCGGACAATGTGAGTGTTTGTTATGAGATCTAGCTGAATATCCCGGTGTGCCTATACTGAGGTCTGAGGAGTGGTTCAAAACGTTTTTTTTCCCCCAAACTACATATATTTACCTCGAACGTGGTCAAAAGTTGAGTTGCGTCCATGCTTCACTCCAACCATGTTCATTCATTTATCCTATGGCGCATATAACAGGATTTATCATGGAGAAGATAGCATGGAGCCTGAACATGAAACCAGTTCAATTTTGAGTTGTTTCTTGAAGAATATTATTCATAGATGACTTGTGCTTATACAGCTGTATTAAAGCTACAGTCTGGGTTTTGAAAAACAACAAAATGGCCGCCCTGCCACTTGTTTTGGTAAACAGCTTAGGGATTGGGTGGAGAGATTTAACCACTCAAATTCATAGACAGGGCTTTGGAAACAAGGACTGATCATCTATGACATTTTTTTAAGCTATAGAGTGTTTGTTAAAAATTACTGTTTTACAAATAATGGAGTAAAACAAGTTTATATTTTGAGGCAAGTTATCTTCTTAAAGAATTAGTCTTTGCAAACAAACAGTGCTTTAAAATATGTTCAAAAAATGTATCTCAATCTATGATTTTGAGTGGTCACATTTCTCCAGTCCCATCCCACTGCTTTATAGCAAAGCATGGTGTATACTGTTGTCTGAAAAAGGACATGTCTTTCAAATTTTACTTTATTTTATTTTATTTTATTTAATCTTTATTTTACTAGGCAAGTCATTCTTATTTACAATGACGGCCTACCCAGGCCAAAACCGGACGACGCTGGGCCAATTGTGCACCGCCCTATGGGACTCCCAATCACAGCCAGATGTGATACAGCCTGGATTTAAACCAGGAACTGTAGTGATGCCTTTAGCACTGAGACGCAGTGCCTTAGACCGCTGCGCCACTCGTGAGCCCCAAAATGGCTTCACTGCTGTGACATCCGTGAATTATTCTCTAAACATATACTGGAAATCAGATACTCATCTTATTCAAATGTACTGTCATGGCTTTTCAGTTCTAGTTTTCTCTAAAAAAATATATAATATTAAAATAGAACATCACATGATCCAAATTTGAATTTCTCAGACGTGTGTCTTCTGTCCTCTTAACCTCCCTGGAATAAGTCTGATAGATCCAAAGAGTGTGTCTAATCGGTCTGTCGGAGAGACGGGAGAGCATATGGTAAAAAGGCGCTTCTACTCTATCTATGAGTAGCCCCGGCAACTACTTCACATGGGGATTGGGGAGAGAAAGGGAGATAGAGAGATCTCTTTAAACCCCGGAGTTACAGATGGAGAGGAGGGGAAGAGTGAGTCGGGTAGGAATGAACCCTGAGTGAACGCTGCGTGGTGCCCAAGGCTCTGATCACTTATCTAAAACAACACTCCCTGTCTTCCTAAGCATTTAGTTGTGATTAAGAACCAGATAGGGGTTTAAATAAAAGGCATTTCTAAACTCATTCCACTTGATGAAGGTAGAAGGACCAATCACCATCCCTAATAGTCAAAATAATACTTGGGATGACCCTGTACAATACACTTTTCCAAATCTTGGAATGTATAGATATTCTAACATTGTATTCAGATATCATAAAAGTACTTAAGTTATATATAGAATAGGCCTATCCTAAACCACTACAATAGCACATAACATGCTTCTAGGTAAATATCAATATCAATCAATTTCATTACCAATGAGGAAATGGCTCTGGACAAATCCTTGGATATGGCTGCTCACTTTGTATCGGCTCAACTCTGTCTTGACTCTGACAGCTAGCAACTGTGTTTGCATTACAGTGACAATGACGCCACTGCCAGGTAGAGATGTTGTGTTCAGTCTGTATATTAGTTATGTTTTGGTGTCTGAGTAGCCATGGTTTCTGTGCGTTATGATGGTGTGGGCGAGGTGCTGCCCAGTCAAGCCAGTTTTGGCCTTATTGTAGTTGACGCCGTATGGCTTAAAACCGGTTGGAGTAAAACGACAACCAACCAGTGATGACCACCACAAGAGAGTTGTGTTCATTAGGGCACACAACGGAAAATGTTTTCCAACTTTGAAACAAAAATTTGCATTTCTTATTTTTTTATTTACTCCTTTTTATCCCCAATTTCGTGGTATCCAATTGGTAGTTACCGTCTTGTCTCATCGCTGCAAGTGTGTTTTGAGACGCATACAGATAACACTCACATGTCATGATTAACTTGATACTGATTGACGAAGACACGTGTCCTTAGGAATGAAGTATGCATTGAGTGTGACGTTTTCTGTGGTACTAAAGGGAGGAAAAGAAGGACAAAAGAGACCAACTGGGTGAATAGCAACATTCCATTCCCAGAGCTAACACTTTGATCTGCACATACTAGCAGACAGGCACCATGCAGAAATAAACATTACAAGTTGTTACTGTAACTGTTATCAGAGCCTCACCAGTGTGGTATGGTGAAGGGGACGTAGGATACGTGATGGAACACCTTGTAAATGAAGGCCTCGGTAAAAGGCATCTTGGTCTTGTCCACAAACCGATGGAGTCTGGCAGGGCCAATGTGGTCGCCTAAACCATACAAAGGCAACATACTGAATGTCTCAGGTGAAGACAACAAGATACTGTACCTGAAAGTGAAAATGCAGAGTAAAGGATCAGATACATAGCCGAGTCGATCAGGAAAAGTGAGACCCAAGAAGAAAGAAAGACTGTTGGATTAGTGCCATCTATTCTGGAATTTCCATCTTCAGATAAAGGGATGATTTGTGTGGTTGTGATTCACGTACGGTGCAATACCCCTGTGTGTGATCCCCTTTGTGTCTGTCTGAGTAGACTGTCCAAGTATCCAAAATCTCTCTCTCTCGCTCTCTCTCTCTGAATGCATCGTGCCTACTGAACAGACTGCACCAGTTTTCTCAGCCCACATCAAAACTAGCTTTGTCTTTAGCAAATTAGAGTGACCTTTTGCGTGTCACCCTGGCAAGCAATGGTCTCTAGCCATTGAGGACAGGATAGAACGGGGGGGGGGGGGGGGGGGGGGGTGTTCTGTCTATGAAAGATTAGATCGTTGTATGGAACTGCAAGGACAGCCCATCTACACCATCAAACTGTCAAACTGGGCGGTACTGCAGGAATCTCTGCTCATTAGGACATGCTGTTTGTCAGGAATGACCGTTCGTTCATAAAACAGCTGAACTCTCATCCATTTTTATAAAACAAAGGAATTATTCTTAGCAGGTAAAGTTGCAGGTAAAGCAGACACCCAAGCAGACATACAAAGAGACAAGGTATGATGAGACAATAAGACCATATAGCGCTACAAGGGCATAAGGTATTAAAGTTTTCTATAAGAAGTGCTGTTCAGTCAGGAGGAGTCAGGAGGTGTTGTTCCTATAAAGAGGATCTCCTGGTGTATTTTGACCTGGATGTCAGGAAACTTGATGAGGTAAAAGACGCTCCACTGCAAACCAGCTATGATGGTATCGAGTCCTGAAATGTAAAAGTTTAATAAAAATTGTAACATCAGTTACAATCGTCTTTATTACCATCATCATATCCATGGTATGATGAACGGCAACTTAAAGAGATTTCTGTAGTATTGGTCTGTTCAAAGGTATTCTTCAACCCATCCCTGCCAGGCATGGAGATCCTCCAGAAAAAAATGAACTCATCTGGATTTGAGGGAGTTGGACAGCACTGCTGTGTCCTCATCCTCCTGCCGCTCCTCACAGAGTGCAATCAGAGCATCTGTGATGTCACGGATACAGTCCTGGAAACACACATAATCATCAAAACGTTACATAACACTTTACTTTGACTGCAGCTATTAAGATTCCGATTAAATGCGCAGGACGAGTCCTAACCTTGCCACTCCAGGTTATATCCGGGTCCTATATACATCCATTACATTTCCATATACACTCACAATGAAATGTAATCCTTTCAAAACTTTAGCACACGACCCGCTAATCAAATGTACCCTCAAATTGTGAGAGTGAGACTGACTGTAAAATGGCAGCATCTTCTAGAAAACATGTGAGCACATGTCTTCCACCAGATTAATAATTCCTAATTAAAGAGTATGCGCGGGCGTTTTAGACACTGTGCACAAGAACAATGCCTCGTTCGGTATATATTAGCCTGGTCTGCCCTGTCCTAGAGTATAGGTCTCTTATACTGTAGCTTCGATTTCAGCTTCTAACTATTTCCATTTTTCACATATACAACCCGAAGAGGCAAAATCACAAGCAAAAATATGTTTTCCAATAAGTAACCTTGCTTTTTTCCACATGTACCTCTCCTCAAACTCTCTCTCCCTCCCTCTCTCCCATCTCTTCCTTTCTTTTACCCCTGCGTTATTCCTTTACTCTCTGTGTATCCCCCCCCAGCGAAATCAATCCCTCTGAAACAAATCCCTCAATGGCTGACTGGTTTTCTGTGCCTCTGTACCAGCATCTGATAGCACTGATCATATCTAATCTAACAGTTTACTAATCTACTAAATTCAGCCTAAAAGTCACACATGAAAGCTGAGATTTCTCTCCAGGTTGAGATGTCTGCAAAAACTATCCTCGTCAACTCGTTTTTTTCACTGTATACACATGATAGATTATCCAGCTGTAACAGTAGAATGGCTGAATCCCGTTGGATATGTTACCATACATCAATATTGCGATATATCATACTGTCTGTGTTCAGGGTCTGTTCATCCCAAAAAAGTTGATTTTAATATATAACAAGTATACTTAAATATACAAAATATTAAAATAATATACTTTAAATACGAAAGGTATTTTTGTTTAATTAGGAATTATTAATCTGGTGGAAGACATGTGCTCACATGTTTTCTAGAAGATGCTGCCATTTTACAGTCAGTCTCACTCTCACAATTTGAGGGTACATTTGATTAGCGGGTCGTGTGCTAAAGTTTTGAAAGGATTACATTTCATTGTGAGTGTATATGGAAATGTAATGGATGTATATAGGACCCGGATATAACCTGGAGTGGCAAGGTTAGGACTCGTCCTGCGCATTTAATCAGAATCTTAATAGCTGCAGGCAAAGTAAAGTGTTATGTAACGTTTTGATGATTATGTGTGTTTCCAGGACTGTATCCGTGACATCACAGATGCTCTGATTGCACTCTGTGAGGAGCGGCAGGAGGATGAGGACATAAAAGTGTACTTTAAATTCATTGTTTTTCAGTCTTTAAGTTCACTATCATTAAACTTATTGGGAGAAAACTGAGGATGGATCAACAACATTGTTGTGACTACAATAAAGTAATACTGCAAAAAAAACTTTTGGGGCCTAAATGCAAAGCTATATGTTTGGGGCAAATCCAACAGAACACATCACTGAGTAACTGCCTCCTTATTTCAAGCATAGTGGTGGCTGCATTATGGTATGGGTATGCTTTTCTCCGGGATAAAAAGAAACTGGATGGAGTTAAGCACAGGCAAAATCCTAGAGGAAACCCTGCTTCAGACACTGGGAGAGGAATTCACCTTTCAGCAGGACAATAACCTAAAACACAAGGCCAAATCTATACTGGAGTTGCTTACCAAGAAGACAGACTGTTCCTGAGTGGCCAAGTTACAGTTCTGACTTAAATTTGCATGAAAATCTATGGCAAGATTTGAAAATTGATGTATAGCCATGAACACCAACATATTGACAGAGCTTGAATAATTCTGAAAATAATAAAGGGCTAATGTTTCATAATCCAGGTGTGTAAACCTCTTAGAGACTTACCCATGAAGACGCTGTAATCGCTGCCAACTGTGTTTCTAGCATATTGACTCAGGGAGCTGAATACTTATGCAACGACTATATTTTAGTTATTTCATTTCTAGCAATCTTTTGAAAACAAATAAATATAAATCTTCCACTTTGACATTATAGCATTTTGTGTAGATTGTTGTCAAAAAATTACCAATTACAATTACAAATCCATTTTAATCTCACTTTGTAACAACAAAATGTGAATAAATCCAAGGGGTATGAATACTTTTGCAAGGCACTGTAGTTTCAGTGCCAATAATGAGTTTTGAAGTACTTTCTGAAATTCTGTTCAGAAAACTGCAGAGTTCACAATGATAACGATTGTTTATTGCACAGTGGAGGAACATGCTTCCAGAGAGTATAGTTTTTCATATTACAAAAAAATATACTTAAGTATACTTTCAAAAAGTATATTTAGCTTAAATGTCCACAAAATATATTTAAAGTATACTTTCAAAAACGCATTGGCACAGAAATTTGCATATCCCCCAGAATCCTTTTCTGTTGAAGTTTAGATTTATAATATGATATTTTTCCTCATATTTATCTCATTCAAATGTAACACATTACACATTTTATTTAAATGTTAATTTATTACCATTATGTGAACAACTAAAGTGTGAAATGTGAATGGTGCACAGTTCTCAAAAGTGTTACTTGTAAATTGCTGCTCCAGCCACAACTGCTTTGTAAATGGCATGTTAACGTTGGCTGAGAAGATGTCTTGGTCAATCAAGGTAACTTTTACATGGCTAATTACAATAGTTAATGTGGTTAATGAGTAGCAGTGTATTTGTAAAACTAAATTAAAAATACACTTTTTTGTAAAGAAAATACAGGAATTCTAATTCAAATACCATTTTAGTATATTTATCATTTATGAGAAATCTAAATAAAATGTCTTTAAGGTGTATTCAACGTATATTTGCTTTGCTCTTTATCTAATATACTAAAAATATACTTAAGTACAAAAAAGTGTCCCAATTTAGATAACTTTACATTTATTTAATATACTTAAATGCCAATAAAATTAAAATAAACTGGACATTAAATGTATTCAAAATTGTTCCAATTTAGATAATTGAAATATACTCATGAAGTATGATTTAAGCATATTTTTTAAAAAAAATTAAAAATCCTATTTGGGATTAGGCACCAAACAAAAGAAAACTGACTGGAACAGGGAGTGACTACAGGGAGTGATGCAAAAAGAAGCACTCGTGTTTTGTTTTCTGTTTTAAACAATTTCCGTGGCATGCTCTAATTTACATGACCCAGGTGTGGCTCATACCTTTTCAAAAGGTCTACAGGTGCTCCTCGATGTTGTGTTCCATGAAGCTGTTCATTCTCCTGATGTGCTCGACCGTCTTCCTCAGAGATGGGCTCGGCAGGTAGCGGGACACAGGAAAGAAGTCGGCCAGGTTTCCTGCAGCGAAGATCCGCAACACCTCGTTGTTGATGTGCACAATAGTGAGGAACTCTGTGTCATTGTAGTCATTCCTCTTCCACATTTGCCACCGACGTGACCAGCGGGACCACAGGGTCCAGACCTAGCCCCTCGCTCCCCTCTGAGCGCTCCCAAATGACCTCCACCATACCAGCCGCCTCGGCGCACATGTGCTCCTTTAGCAGACAGATGGTGCCAGGGCCCCGCGGCTCTGCCTGCAAGAAGGAGCGCAGGGTGTTCTTGCACAGCTTCTTGTGGAGCACGCAGGCAGCGCCGTACTCACTGAAGGTCATGCTGGTGCCATTGGCCACGGCAGAGAAGGTGAAGAGGTCAGGGTGTCTGGCGAAAGCCTCCCCATGCCGTACCGGCGCCTGTTTAATGGTGGCATAGCCTTGCAGCACCACCACCACAAGGGAGCCCACATGTATTTGGAAGACATCTCCGTACTGCAGACGGAGACACGTCAGTGACAGGTGGATCTGGTCTCCCATCTGGAACAGGTTACCCACCAGGGCAATGGGGTCGGCCCTGAAGGGCAGAGTGCCTTTTGGGGCCGCTCCCGCCTTCTCGCTTTCAGCCCCTGAGAGCCACTAGGAGCAGGGTGAGGGTACAGAGAGCCAAGGTGATTCCAGAGAAGGTTATACAGGAGCCATCCTTTGGGAATATCCCAAACGTCAGCCTCATATCGCAGTCTCCCAGCCAGGATACTGTATGTTACTCACCGGATTCCAGGAGTGGAAGTTCTCTAAAGTTGGAGACTGGTCTAATGAGTGCAGTTTGACCCGCAGCAAAGCAAATTGCCGCAGGGTCCGATGACTGGATATACTCTGCGAGAAGACTGGCACTAGGCAGGTCCAAGTACCATGAGAGGCAGTGACATATCAGCCTATTTAAGCATAGACTGCAAACCAGCGGGCAGTCGATTGAACAGCTACAAAGAGCTTGATCTAGCGTTCCATTTTCTTCTTGTTCTTTGCGTTGTTTTAACAGGATGAGACATTATTGTGCGTGCCCAATATGCATGTCAAGTGCTAACTATGTGGTCCACGGTAGCTTAATTCTCTCATCATTTTGTGTACCAGCGGCTGCAGACCGCACACATTTGGCAGTGGCCAAACATACACAATTATTGTAAATTGGTGTTTGAATTTGCTTACTCTAAAAATGTATGGACTGTCTGACTAACTGCAATCTAGCCTGCCCAACATGAAGATAGAAAATAACATGAGTAATCTAAACATCAAACTTTTGATATTTCAATTCATAACAATTGAATTCCAGAAAACAAAACATTTATGTAATTTGACAAACTAATGAATACTTTATAGCACACCATGGAACAGAGGCCCCAGGTGTTCATGAAATTCATTAAGTCACATACTATACTACTGTACATGCCACAAGGTGGCAGACTCAAAGTACGTATTGACTAGCACTTGCATTTCAACACTCCACACTAGCTTTCCCCTCATTTGGCTGCTTGCAAGCTAGCAAGCATGTTCGGTACTGCTAGGTTATCCCCAATCAATCCAGTAGGGTCTGGAAGCTATAGTGAGCTTTGATTGGTCAATAGCACAGCAATGTCACAGCGTATTTGCATAAAGTTCAGCTTTCCCAAACTTTGGTCACGCCCTGTTCACATCCCTCGCCCGTGCTCATATTGCCTAACAGTCCCCCTGCCCACTTCACTTCTTCCCATTGTAAATGAATGCTTTCCCAAGTTTCATCGCCCATGTCGTCTTCAGTTAATATGTTCTGTAAGTCAGTGAGATTCAGCTGTGTAGTAGTAGGCAATGACAGAGCCAGTAGTTTGAACCACTGGTTGTTTCGAGCCTACATGGCCCTTAGAGCTGGTCCAGCTCATGGTACTGATATGTACTTACTGACAACATGTAACTAATCCCGTGACACTGAGCAAGTGTGCGAAGTGAGTGTTGAAATCCATAGTTTTGGATTCAAAAAAAGATTTCTACGAGGTCTCTGCCAAAATTGCATCAAGGGAGCCGCAGAACAACCCAGGAAGTTGAGCTTACATAGCTACCTGCTCCACTGGGGGTGTAGCAAAATATAAGATACTATAACGACATTGCTGACCTGCAAAAAATACTAACCAAAATCAAAAATGATCCTAACCTTAACCAAACCCTTAACCCTGACCCTATCCCTGACCCTTACCCTTACCCTAACCCTACACCCCCAACTGTGGAAAAGGTCCCTGTTGATTGACAATGTTCTGTGTGTTGTGTAATACATAGGCACAGACACATGCATACAAACACACGATAACATACGCACTATACACACAGGTACACATGGATTTTGTGTTGTAGATATGTGGTAGTAGAGTAGTGGCCTGGGGCACACACTTAATGTGTTGTGAAATCTGTTGTAATGTTTAACTGCCTTAATTTGCTGAACCACAGGAAGAGTAGCTGCTACCTTGGCAAATACAAATATCTATGCTATGTGTTTTGTTTATTATACCTGCTTTTCATTGCTCATGTAAATGGTTGTTTCCTCCTTCAGAAGTAAAACAAGAGAAATTAAATATTAACTTAGCTGGCAGATCTGTATAATGTCACCCTAAACAATAAGCTGAAAGACTAAATGGCTTAAAATGTCAAGAGTTACCATGAAAAGACTGGCTCTGGGATCAAATGATTCAGTGACAGCAGCATATATGACCCTGGACTGAGTCTTGCAGCATAGAAACAGCACACATTTGGGAACATTTACGATTTGTTTTCAGATAAGGTACAGATGTAAGATCTTAATTTGACCAGTTTCACACAGCAGGAAAATAATCCTGCAGCAACAGGAAATGTGAAATATTGTGTAAATTACAATTACTTTACATTTTTGTAGGGGTCAATACATTTTTAGTTAGGGCAAATCAAGCCTGAAATGTTTGAGGAAATTATAAACTTTAGAAGCCTTTTTAAATATTGAATACACTAAGTTTCTATGTCCAGCTGTGCAGGATATTTGCTGCAACAACAGGGTGATCAAATTAAGATCCTACATCTGTATGTTCCTCTGGTAAATCTCAGGATCCTTGGAGTTGGAATATAATGTGTTGACCTTGAACAAAAGTTTTTGGTTAAGAACCAATAAGGAGTTATCTTAGACACACATACACTACCTTTCAAAAGTTTGGGGTCACTTAGAAAAGTCCTTGTTTGAAAGAAAAACAAATTTTTTGTCCATTAAAATAACATTAAATTGATCAGAAATACAGTGTAGACATTGTTAGTGTTGTAAATGACTATTGTAGCTGGAAATTGCTGATTTTTAATGTATATCTACATAGACGTACAGAGGCCCATTATCAGCAACCATCATTCCGGTGTTCCAATGGCACATTGTGTTAGCTAATCCAAGTTTATAATTTTAAAAGGGTAATTGATCATTAGAAAACCCTTTTGCAATTATGTTAGCACAGCTGGAAACTGTTGTCTGATTAAAGAAGCAATATAACTGGCCTTCTTTAGACTAGCCATTTTGAGCCTGTAATCAAACCCACAAATGCTGACGCTCCAGATACTCAACTGGTCAAAAGAAGGACAGTTTTATTGCTTCTTTAATCAGACAACAGTTTTCAGCTGTGCTAACATAATTGCAAAAGGGTTTTCTAATGATCAATTAGCCTTTTAAAATGATAAACTTGGATTAGCTAACACAACGTGCCATTGGAACACCGGAATGATGGTTGCTGATAATGGGCCTCTGTACGTCTATGTAGATATTCCATAAAAAAATCTGCCGTTTGCAGCAATAATAGTCATTTACAACATTAACAATGTCTACACTGTATTTCTGATCAATTTGATGTTATTTTAATGGACAAAAAAATGTGCTTTTCTTTCAAAAACAAGGACATTTATAAGTGACCCCAAACTTTTGAACGGTAGTGTGTACAATATCATACAAGAACGCCAGTCTACACAAGATAATGCAAAGAGGAAGACTGCAAGAAACAGTCTTTTCTATTTCATGATACAGTATCAACATTGAAAGCAGGCCACCAATCCAGACTCAGCATTTTGTCTCTATGCTGCATGTTTACTTTATTTGTAACTCTGACTTGCCTGTGCAAATCCTCTCTCTCCATATCCCTCCATATCCCTCTCTTCCTCTCTCCAATGGGTCGTCGGTTCCACTCAGGCTCAATTGTGGGACACCCGGTGCTGTCAGGCTGCGACGCCTCCTTTGACCGACCTAGGCCCAGTCCCAGTCCCAGTCCAGGCTGAGCGATCCGGCAGTCCCGCCACTCCTCCTCCCTCCCGTCATTAGCACAGCCACTGGGGCAACACGTGTCACGGAGCCATGGCGACAACCAACACAGACTAGACTCACTGGAGACACCGCCAAGGAACCTCCCAGGACCCTACCATACACACAGGCACGCACACACAAACATATACATTACAACACACAGCAGATACAGATGCACACATACTCACACACACATGCATGCACGCATGACATACATAGAGCTGATTAAATGTCTATTGGGTTGGGATGCGGTCATTAGTTGCAATTAGCACTGATGGGGCTTTTGTTGCTTCTTTCTGGCATACAGATGTTCAGTTTTATAAGACACCATCGAGCCTAATTTCATTGTCAAGGATGTCATCCTCATCATCATCCTCATCACCACTGCAATTGGCTCAAAGAATCAGCCTACTAAGTGAGTCCAAAATGTGTGCTGAGTTTGCGATAAGGAGAAAAATACATCAGCGTATGGCTCTTTTTCACGGCACATTACAACACTCCAAAACGCAGCTCCGCTGTGCTTTTCATTATTTAACTAGGGTTAATTACGAAGGTTATGTTGTCTAAGCCCAGGGGTAATTTTCAAAGGACTTTGCGTCTTTCCAGACAGGCTACACCAAAATAGAGCCGCACCAGACACAGTTATGCGATGGTATTGTTCCTGGGAGACAGCGGGCCAGCAGGGGGCCCTTATCAAAGCTAAAATCTTCCCAATTATTACGTTTACCGCCTCCAAATCGGGCGTGCAATAACCCAAAGTGGTGTAAAACTAGTCCCTTTTTTAAATTTCCCTTTCGGCAGAGATAAGTGGATTGGACCGATGCAAAGGTGACGGGGAAAGACAAGAGGTGACCCTCACATCAAAAATGACATGCTACGTTTCACGGTCATGGAAGCTGAGCGGTATGCGTGCTTGCCTCGCGGCCAGTGTACAACAAGCGTGGTGTGTAAAGTGGAAAATAGGGATTGGTTCTGTTTGAACAGTGATTAGCGTATGGGCCCAAAGGCGTGGGTCCCTGGTGGGTGCGACAGCTACGTGGTTCTCTGTTGGTCCCAGTAAGAAGTGGGGCTTTTTTTTACCAGTGAGTGCAACTATATAAGAAGGGTGGTGGGTCTGCGTTGGGTACTTTTGCCTTTCTCAAATTTGGGGCTGCAGTGAGGAGAGTTGAAGACATGCCGGTGATTGGAGTTGAGAACGTTCAATCTGCAGGTGCACCATCTGCATGCACAGGTAAGACAGCCAAACTCAGGTCCATATCCACTGCGTCCAGTCATTTATTTGTTTCTCACAGTCTGCTAATGCCATACGTCACAAGTCAAGGTTAATTAAGTTATAATAAATGTACATTATTCTTGTGTAAATAACCTGTTTTTCTTCTCATACCATAATTATGTTGGGTATAAAGTTTGGATTTAGAAACAATTTGGATTTCATTTTAAAATGAAACTAAAAATACTTTTCACATCAAGTGAAGACAGTAAAATAACGTTAACTTTATTCTTCAGGAGTACATGCAAATGGTTCCGTTTTTTGTATAGGTGACTTTGATTTTGTAAGAATGTCAGCCGATTATGAAAAAGGCTGCTGTGAAATATTATCTATTAAATATAATAGGCTAATACATTTTGAATTCTGTGTATTTCTCAAGTAGTGCTTCAAAATGCAGAATCAGTTAGAATCAGTTAGAATCAGAATAATGTTCATGTAAACACAATGTCAATATGATGCATTGTTTCTAAAGTATTTTTTCCAAGTAAACTTTTTTAAGACACAATTTTAACTGATGGTTAAATTGAAAATGTTACACACATGACTAGCAATGAAATCCCGGGTCACTAAAATAGTCAAATGTTATTGTGTTAAAAAAATGTAGGTTACAAAAAAAACAGCTCTATCAACATATTTGCCAACTACTGTCCGACAAGATACATTTGTCATTCATGTCCAATAACTAAACAGTGGTGTGTTCATTAGGAGACACAACAGGTAGTACCTCCCTGTTTCAGTCCATGTGATGCCAAAAGAACGCAACCCAGGTGACATGATAATGATGGTTGAAAAAGTGGACTGAAAACATTTTCAAAACATTTTGCAATGGAAAACAAAAATCAGCATTTTGTCCAGGTAGTTCCTCCATGTTTCACTCTGTTTTGTTTAGTTTAGTGCCTAATAAACATGACCCTGCTGTCCTCAGGTTCCCTCTGTAGCCTAATGAGATGAGATCAGGGCTCTGGAGCCGGCACCGCCAGCCCCGACTTTATGGTGCCAGTCGCGACCTCTGACCCCTTAGTGTGAGGCAGTAGCAGATGCCAATATCTCATTTGGCACAATTTTCATATGGTATATTCTGTTATGGAGACAATTATATAGGGATGACAACATTTGCAAACTTGCTCTTGCGAGTACTATGCGCGCTCACACGGGCACACACATTGCTTGTATTGCTTTTAGTAGATTTTACTGTGTCATTTTTACTTTCGTGTGTTGCCTTTCTCTTTTTGTAGTTTGGAAACTTGATTGGTCGGTTTGATTTACTTAAATGTCCACCAACCACGTCTCTTTGATAGAACCCGTCACTGTGAAGTTCTCACAGGTTCTCACCATCCCTCCAATCAGGTTGAACTATGCAAATCCCCCCCTTCCACAGGTTTGCCTATTGTCCAATCAGTGCCTCTCAATGAGAGGAAGGGGCAGGAGACGGTAGGTGGGATGGGAGAGGGGCATGTGTTCAGCCCAGTGTCATACAATTTCACCTATTGCTGTCCCAGTAGGAAAACAGGGCAACATGAGCTCCGAGCCAGGAAACTGCCAGAACCACCAGGACCATGATCCGGACCACGGAGACGCCGGGCCAGCCAAACAGACCATGCCCATGCCCGTCCCTGACCTGGAGGTCCAGTACACTAAGGTCAGCTGGAACAATCTTTATAGCTAATGTAGTATGTCATTATGTTTGTGTAGGTTATGTATTCTCTTTTGCTTTTTGTTTTAAATGTTGAATTTTGTGGAGTACTTTGCTGCTAAAATCATCTATGCATTATTAGTTTTAGGAGTATTTTGTAGTATATTTGCTGGTGAAAAAGCTTTTGCTACAGTGAATATTACACAGTATGTTGTGAAGTCCAGTCTTTTTCCAGATGTCCCCTCTCTAAATCTTCAGCTACAAAATGCTGTCTAAACTTCTACATGCTCTGATGCGTTTAATTTATAATGGCATATTTCATTAATAGTTCTTCATGAATACTTTATGTTTGTGTGTGTGTGTGTGTGTGTGTGTGTGTGTGTGTGTGTGTGTGTGTGTGTGTGTGTGTGTGTGTGTGTGTGTGTGTGTGTGTGTGTGTGTGTGTGTGTGTGTGTGTGTGTGTGTGTGTGTGTGTGTGTCTATTGGAGATGTAGTAGAATAAGTGTGGTATTTACATCCCTTTGGCAAGATGGTTCCCAGGAGCAGAGGAAGTCAGTAAACTGTTTACTGTGATCTTATCAGAAAGTTTATTACAGTAGAGCTACCACGATTTATTATTTTAATATATTGACTTACTAACAACACTCAGATGCATCTAATCAAGTGAAAGGATTTAATCAAAGGTTCATCTTTCTTTTACAATAAACAGAGATCTGGTCAGGACAAAGCTATAAAACATGCTCTACTGAGGATAAAAATCTAACTCATTGTTATGGAGTCTGTTCCCTGAAATGGAAAACTATGCTCTCTGCCAGAGGCCCGTGGTCATGGATGACGGGAGGGCGTTCATTAGCCTGGTCCCAGATCTGTTTTCTCTAGATAGCCAACTCCCATGGTCGCTGTTTTGTTATGTTTTGGCATGTCAATTCCCATAGTTGGCAAGACAACACAAACAGATCTAGGATCAGGTTAGGAGTTCATTGACACGGGAGTGTTTTTGTGTAGCGTACAGTATGCGCTGAGTGTACAAAACATTAAGGACACCTGCTCTTTCCATGACATTGACTGACCAGGTGAATCCAGGTGAAAGCTATGATCCCTTATTGATGTCACTTGTTAAATCCACTTCAATCAGTGTAGATGACGGGGAGGAGACCAGTTAAAGAAGGATTTTTAAGCCTTGAGACAAGTGAGAGATGGATTGTGTATGTGTGCCATTCAGAGGGTGAATGGGCAAAGGGGAGCTGCAACTCAATATTAGGAAGGTGTCCTTAATGTTTTGTACACTCAGTGTATAACACCAGCTTGGGGTTTGTTGGGTCTGTGTGCATGGCATATTCATTAGTGAGGTTTTTACTAACGCCATCTGTTTTGCTGTTGTGTCTTTATGTGATTTGGGGAGAACAGATATTCATTGATAACGAGTGGCATGAGTCCTGCAGCGGACGGAAGATGCCAGTTCACAACCCTGCCACTGGAGACCTGCTGTGTGAGGTAGAGGAGGCAGACACCGTGAGTGACATTGTCATTTAGTCAAACAATCAATCAATACATTTTTTTGTGTGGTTCTTTGAGTACGGTTGAGAAAGAGAGAGAGAAAGGGGGGGTGTGTTCGTGCGTTTGTATCTGTTTGCGTGCCTGTGTGACTTTCGTATGTGTGCCTGTCTGTGTGCATGTGTGTGTCTAACTTTACTTCCGTACCCAGGAAGATGTGGACAAGGCAGTCCAGAGTGCTAGGGCAGCCTTCCAGCTGGGGTCTCCATGGCGATGCATGGATGCGTCCGACAGAGGGCTGCTGCTCAACAGGCTGGCTGACCTGGTGGAGAGGGATCGTCTCCGACTGGCTGTGAGGAACACACACACACACCTTCTAACACTGCAAGTGCTCAACAGCCATATGTCCCACATGTCCCATACCTGGGCTCAATGTTTGTTATGCATTTGCTAGATGTTGCTGAGGAGTTCTTCATGAGTCTGTTTAATGTATATGTACTCAGACATTGGAGGCTCTTGACTCAGGGAAGATCTTCCTCATGGCGTACTTTGTGGATCTGATGGCCACCGTTAAAACCCTGCGTTATTATGGAGGATGGGCCGACAAGATACAAGGCAAAACCATTCCTGTGGGTGAGTTAATCCGCAAACACTTTAATTTGACCATCTCACAAATATGAGATCATATCCACCTGATTGACATGAATATATATCTATTGTATTAGATTATGTGTATTAACAATTGTATTTACATACAGTACCAGTCAAAAGTTTGGACACACCTTATCATTCAAGGTGTTTCTTTATTTTTATTATTTTCTACATTGTAGAATAATAGCGAAAACATCGAAACTATGAAATAACACACGGAACCATGTAGTAACCAAAAAAGTGTTAAATAAATCAAAATATATTTTAGATTCTTCAAAGTAGCCACCCTTTGCCTTGATGACAGCTTTGCACACTTGGCATTCTCTCAACCAGCTTCATGAGGAAGTCACCTGGAATGCATTTCAATTAACAGGTGTGCCTTGTTAAAAGTTAATTTGTGGAATTTCTTTCCTTCTTAATGCGTTTGAGCCAATCAGTTGTGTTGTGACATGGTAGGGGTGGTATACAGAAGATAGACATATTTTGTAAAATACCAAGTCCATATTATGGCAAGAACAGCTGAAATAAGCAAAGAGAAACAACAGTCCATCATTACTTTAAGACATGAAGGTCAGTCAATACGGAAAATTTCAAGAACTTTGAAAGTTTCTTAAAATGCAATCCATCAAGAGCAATGATGAAACTGGCTCTCATGGGGACCGCCACAGGAAAGGAAGACCCAGAGTTACATCTGCTGCAGAGGATAAGTTCATTAGAGTTGCCAGCATCAGAAATTGCAGCCCAAATAAATGCTTCGAAGAGTTTAAGTAACAGACACATCTTAACATCAACTTTTCAGAGGAGACTGCGTGAATCAGGCCTTCATAGTCAAATTGCTGCAAAGAAACCACTACTGAAGGACACCAATTTCAAGAAGAGACTTGCTTGGCCAAGAAACACGAGCAATGGACATTAGACCGGTGGAAATTTTGGAGTTTTGGTTCCAACCGCCATGTCTTTGTGAGACGCAGAGTAGGTGAACGGATGATCTCTGCACGTGTGGTTCCCACCATGATGCATGGAGGAGGAGGTGTGGGGGTGCTTTGCTGATGACACTGTCAGTGATTTATTTAGAATTCAAGGCACACTTAACCAGCATGGCTACCACAGCATTCTGCAGCGATACACCATCCCATCTGGTTTGCGCTTAGATGACCCAACACACCTCCAGGCTGTGTAAGGGCTATTTGATCAAGAAGGAGAGTGATGAAGTGCTGCATCATATGACCTGACCTCCACAATCACCCAACATCAACCCAATTGAGAAGGTTTGGGATGAATTGGACCGCAGAGTGAAGGAAAACCAGCCAACAAGTGCTCAGCATATGTGGGAACTCCTTCAAGACTGTTGGAAAAGCATTCTATGTGAAGCTGGTTGAGAGAATGCCAAGAGTGTGCAAAGCTGTCATCAAGGCAAAGGGTGGCTACTTTGAAAAAACTTAAATCAAAAATGTATTTTGATTTGTTTAACACTTTTTTGGTTACTACATGATTCCATATGTGTTATTTCATGGTTTTAATGTTTTCACTATTATTCTACAGTGTAAAAAATTGTAAAATAAATAAAAATCCTTGAATGAGTCGGTGTGTCCAAACCTTTGACTTGTACTGTAACAATGATGAAATACTTTCAAAGGACAGAACAGCAGACTTATTGTCTAAATTCCTTCATATGTCATTGTCTTCAGATGGAGAGTATTTTACCTACACACGGCACGAGCCCATAGGAGTGTGTGGACAAATCATTCCAGTAAGTAAATCCCCTTTGTGTGTGTGTGTGTGTGTGTGTGTGTGTGTGTGTGTGTGCGTGCACATGCACGTGTGTCCTCAGCTCTCATATAACCCATACCTTTGCTCCTCTGAATGCAGTGGAATTTCCCTGTGATGATGTTTGCCTGGAAGATTGCTCCAGCTCTGTGCTGTGGAAACACTGTAATCATCAAACCAGCTGAACAGACACCACTAACAGCCTTGCACATGGCCTGCCTTATCAAAGAGGTAGACTACACACACGTAAACACGCACATCCACCTCCAATACTTCAGAGGACTTCTCACAACACATTAGCCGTACCCTCAAGATATGTTTCGCTTACCTCAACTACTATTACTCACCCTCAACCTCAAGGATGAAGTGTGTTTTTTTCCCGTTTTAATCTGGCCCTGCTCTTTACCCTTATGTGAAACCTTTGAAGTTACGCCTAACTCTATCCCTAGAGGCTCCTGCGGTCATTGTAGTCATTGCCTTGACTAGCTCAGCCAGGTCCCCCATTATGTAAGTCAGTATTCGACGTCCATCCATGTCTGAGGACGTCGGGAGATGACGTGGAAACCGGCCACTAGGGCAACAGCGAGCGCTGTTATCTTCAAGTAGGTTTCGGCGTTATGGACGGGGATGGTGGATGGACATAAGCATCTGCCTCTGATTCCAAAGGTTGCAAGTTTCAATCAAGTGATAGAAAGTTGTTTTTGATATCCCAAACCAAACCTTAAACCTTACCTTAACCTTACCTTAGTTAATGCCTAACCTAAAGCATTTCCAGTTCATGTCTGAACTTAACCCTAACCTTAAAAATAATGCCTAAACTTAACCTTAAACACTTTGAAATTTAACATTTGGAAGTACTTCGGAATTTGACGATTGAGAAACATGGATGAACATCTAATTCTGAAGTGAGACTGTGAGAGCTGGTAGAACTAGCTAATGGCATAATGTTGATGAGGCACGTCCATAATGAATGATTCCAAAATCAGACATTTTAAAGTATAGACCTGAGTTAATAAGATCATGTTGTGTTGGTCTCTTTCATTCTGTCTGTGTGTGTGTGTGTGTGTGTGCCTGTGTGTGCCTCTGTGTGTGCGCCTGTGTGTGTGTGCCGGTGTGTGTGTCCAGGCTGGTTTTCCTCCGGGTGTGGTGAACGTGCTGCCAGGATACGGTCCAACAGCAGGCAGTGCCATTGCTCATCATATGGACATTGACAAAATAGCATTCACTGGATCAACTGCTGTACGTATTCAGAGAATGACCCATTCACTTTCAATCGTGACACATTTCACTGATCACCCAACCCTTAGTTCACAATCTCCTTTCTGTTAGACCAGATTCTGACGTAATCTGCTATCTCCTAAACCACCAGCCCAGTGCCCTCCCCATTTGGTGTGAATGGTTGCCAGATAGGATGGGGGTTTTGGTATTAGTTATGTTGTAAATTGAGCATTTTTCCCTGTGGTGGTTTCCAGGTAGGGAAACTCATCCAGAAGGCTGCTGGTGACAGCAACCTGAAACGTGTCACTCTGGAGCTGGGCGGCAAGAACCCCAATATTGTCTTCGCAGACTGTGACTGTGAGTGTGCGTGTGTTTGTGCATACGTATGCTTGTCTGTCTGTGTGTGTTTATGTTTCTATGTTTTTTGGGATGCGTTGAGTTTGTGTCTGTGTATACAAGTAAGTGTTCATGAACATGAGTGTGTATGTGTGTTGTAGTGGAGTATGCGGTGGAGCAGGCCCACAGTGGTCTCTTCTTCAACCAGGGCCAGTGCTGTCTGGCTGGCTCCAGGGTGTTTGTGGAGGACTCTATCTATGAGGAGTTTGTTTGTCGTAGCGCGGAAAAGGCCCGTAACAAGGTCTTGGGAAACCCACTGGTACCAGGAGTGGACCAGGGACCACAGGTAAGTTATTGTGGTAGAACACACTGTTATTCCTCAAATGGATAACAATAGCAGTACAGTTGCGGGGACCTGAAATATTCGTTTTCCTGCCACCCTCGCCTTGATGAAGGAGACGTGCCGTGTGGCAGCACGTACATCTGTAAATTTGAATATCATCGAACATTTCAGGACAGTCGAGTGAGTTTTAATATCAAAGTCGCAAGATGTGAGGCTTTCATATTAACACTTTTAGAATGACAGTCAAAGCTTGTGTGGTGATGATTTGTCGGATGTTCTCCTTGTTGGTGCAGATAGATCAGAAGCAGTTTGATAAGATCCTGGAGCTAATCGAGAGTGGGAAGAAGGAAGGGGCCACACTGGAGTGTGGGGGGGGGCCCTGGGACCGGAACAGCCTCTTCATCCAACCCACTGTCTTCTCTAATGTCACTGACGACATGCGTATTGCCAAAGAAGAGGTAAACACACACACACACACACAACATACTCTTTCTCGCACACACACACACATACATACGTGCACGCATGAGAATGCACAAATGATCTGTCTCACTCTCTTTCTCTCCCCCTCCTCTCTTTCTCTCTCTTCTCTCGCTCAGATCTTTGGACCGGTGCAGCAGATCATGCGTTTCCGCAGCGTGAATGAGGTAATTCAGAGGGCCAACGCCACCCATTACGGCCTGGCTGCCGGAGTTTTCACCAATGACATCGACAAAGCCCTCACCGTGTCCTCAGCTTTGCAGGCCGGCATGGTGTGGTATGTATGGACACCTCCAAAAGCTTTTGACCAGTTCGGGCAACATTTTCATCTGGCAAAAGAGCACAGGTCTGTGCAAATATTGTAAACCTCATAATAATCTGGCAGCGTGATTTCATATGAAACACCTCTTCAACACTGTAGGTTATAAGAAAGTGATTATTTATGGATTATTCACTTTACTCAAATGTAGTTCAATAATCACATCCTTAAAACGCACATTGTTGAAGGACTGTTTCAAATGAATTTACGCTGCCAGATTTTGTATTTCAAAGGTATTTGAACTGGTCCTTTTATTTCCTCTTTATCATAGGGTGAACTGCTACAATGCCATGAGTACCCAATGTCCCTTCGGAGGGTTTAAGATGTCCGGGAATGGGAGGGAACTGTGAGTGATACCAGATTTCCAGATTTCTCGAATAAGACCAACATTAATTTATTCAATTAGTTTATCTTAGTTTCCTTATTGTTTGTACCATGTGTCTGGGTTTCAGAGGGGAGTATGCCCTCCAGGAGTACACAGAGGTCAAGGCTGTAACTATCAAAGTCTCACAGAAGAACTCCTAAGATTTGCTGTACGGTACCATTCAAGTATTTCAGTAGGACTTCCACCGAAATTCTCTATGGACCAACTGGGAATTCTCAGCAATGACCCACAGACTATTGTATGCTATTAGACAAAACAGGGAGTCACTTTCTGTTTAAAACAGCTCTCACAGTGCTCAAGGTTGCCCAAAATTATCATCACTATTAGACGGGACAGCACTTAATCCGAAACAAGTTTGCATGCACAATCGGTTAACTTTGTCATCAATTTTAATCATTGATTTATCAGATAAACTGCATCCCACTGGTTATTGTGGTCCAATTCGACAGAAAGACAATGTTTTTGGTATAGTCTATCATTTGTACACTGTATGTGATCAATTTGAACAGTCCAGTAGTTTGAGATCCATTGGAATCATAATTGTGTGGTTTATAGTACATACTGTCTTGTCGTTGTTATTGTCAATGGATAGTGACTGTGTATTTCTGTACATGTGTGTGTGTTTGCTTTTGTAAATCTCCCATAAGTAAGCATATAAAACCTGATATATCTGGCATAGAGATTCGTAGACATATTTTGTAACTCTTGTATTTTATTGGTTGTAATACCAAAAAGGTAGCCCTTTACATTCCAGGTTGGTAAAAACAGCCTAATAACATGGCATCCAATCCTTTTCTAACTAGCCAATGGTTTTGTATCTGGAAACAGAGATGGTAGTTTCTATGTCATAACGCTGAATCCGTGCAGGAAAATGCAACATTAGACATTTCTCTTTAGTTCTACTATTATATCCATTCCGCATAAACGTGTCATGTGGCCTTATTTAGTGTAAAGTGACACCAAATTTCCGGCCAACCAATAGCTCAATAACTCATTCTTTGAGAAGTCTTTTTCCTATTAGTTAAGTTACAGCACGTCACCGAATGTCACTTGTCATATCTTGTGCATATCTTTTTTATCAATAAAGAAACCTCTGATTATGAACTGGGCTTTGTTTGTCACTTGAACACTTGAAGACACTACACTAAATAAGGCCACATGACAGTTTTATGGGGAATAGGTGTATCAGTACAGAACTAAAGACGAACAGGTAATGTTGCATTTTCCAGCACTGATTCGGCGTTATTACATAGAAACTTCCATCTTCCTATTAACAAACCATGGGCTAATTGGGAAGACAGGAAAGGATTGGGGGGAAACTACATTGGTAACTACTACTGTAGTTAAAACATAGTTATTACCCTGTTATTAGCAAGTGTGAATGTAAAGTGCTGGCACAAAAAAAAGTACTACAAATGGATATCTTACAAACTATTAACGTACGATTTCAGACTGAAATGAGTAGAAGTTTAGATCTCTGCTGAGACAAATAAAAAGAAATAAACGTTCCCTAAATTGGTCACAGAATATCTGATCATGTTTGTTTATAAATGGGTTTAGGATGCTGTTATGTCATGATTGTGAGGGTGTTACAAATACTACCTACAGGCTTTAGATCTTTGGCCAGATTCATATTGTCATGTTCATTAGGATATGGAACGCAAACTTTTTGCAATGGAAAACAAGGGACTTTTCTTATTGGAGTTTCGGTCTGTTTTCTTACGTTTGGTACCTAATGAACACAACCCTGCTTGTCTACAGCCTGATTTGTCAGGGTGGTATTGACATCCTAGCACCCTGGTTTTCACCTTTTTAGCGTCTAGAGGGAGGTGTGCCCCTCCCTCTGCCCCTCGCCGGCCCTGGGGGTGGTCCTCTGGCGTTTCCAGACGGCCCCCTTGGGCCTGGGGGATGGGTCACAGCTGCTTTGGGGTTTGATGTAGCCAACAAAACATCCTTCTGAAGATTAACCCCCTTGCCATTGGCTGCTGCTCCTGGACGTTTTGCCCCTTTGGGAGATTTGCTTCCCTTCTCGTGCACTTTCTCTGAAAAGGCGAAAAACGAAAAACAGAGTGGATGTGCATGTACACCTATATACATGTAGCTCTGCTGAGGGGCGATATTATGATACAATTCGCTCAAAACAAACTGTTTCTTAAGTTATGTTCATTAAGTGGGTCCACAGTTTTTGCGAACGCCCAAAAAACATTCAGCCACTAGGTGGCACTGAGTGGAAACGGTAGATAGGTAGGTAGGTAGGTAGAGTAGGCTATATGACCTGACCTGGTGGGGGCTTCTCCTCCTCTGCAGCAGCAGCAGCAGCAGGGGGGAGCAGAGAGCGGTTGGGCAGAAGGTCTTCCAGGTCCTGCATCACCTGGTTGGTGTTCTCTTTGTTGTTCCTCCGGTTCTTCTCCTCATCTCTAGCCTAATCACAACGCAGATAATACTGTTGGTGTTTCTACAATCACCACATCAGCATTGTGTGCAGGCATTGACCAAGTACTTAGTAGGATTACATTGTTTACAGTAAATCATTTAAGTCTTGAGAGACAGCAGTTTAGTTGATAATGCTCATTTACCATTTGCATCTTCTTCTTCAGTTCCAGGTTGGCATTTTGATAGTTTTTAGAGGTCGCATTCAGATAGTAGATGGCCAACCTGCCACAGGATCACAGAAAACTATTTAACCCATTTTAAACATGGCATGTATTATGATGAGCGTGTGTATTTTACTATGACCATATGTGGGTTGCTGTAATGTGTGTGTGTGTGTGTGTGTGTGTGTGTGTGTGTGTGTCTCTCTGTGTGTGTGTGTGTGTGTGTGTGTGTGTGTGTGTGTGTGTGTGTGTGTGTGTGTGTGTGTGTGTGTGTGTGTGTGTGTGTGTGCATACACCATCAGCAGCACTGCTGGTAAGATCAGCCCAGGATTAGTTGCGTAGGTGAAGATATTCCCAATGAATGCTGGTAGGTCGTTCTCTATAGTCTCCATGACGACATGATACATTTGCTCCCTTCCGCTGGTAGACAAGAGATCAGCATTAGATGTGTGCCTAGTGTGTGTGTGTGTGTCTGTGCGTGTGTATGAGAGAGACCTGAAGGGGCCACAGTCGAAGGAGGGCGGCAGGGTCATTATGGTGTAAACCACGGGCAGAAGGCTGAGGAAGAGCACCAGGAGGAGGAGGCCCATGTAGAAGTTGTTGGATTTAGAGGCCTTGAAGACCCTCTCATGGGGAACGTTACAGCTCATCACTGCCCAGCACTGGTAATACATGGAGGTGAGGAGACGCAAGACGTTCAACCCTACCAAGCCAGGGGCGTAGAACGCACCCATCCTGAAACAAACACAAATACAGAAATGTGACTCTTATCGCAGATCAACACAACTTACAGGGTTTGTGGAAATGCGTTGATGGTTTATGTGGTGTCTCATATTTACTCACCAAATCATTCCTTGATTGAAGATTAATCCAAGCACGTTGCCGCTGATGTCAAACTCTCCATAGGACGGCTAGAATCACATACAAAAAATATTGCAAATCATGTTAAATAATGTAAACGTAATTCTATTCTCTCTCCCTCTTCCTCTCCCATAGTAATTAACTTAACAGGGCAGTGTCCTGTGTCACTATGTGAAGGATCACCTATCTTACCGGATGTCACTGTGTGGTATCACTGTTCATTTTGTCAGCATTTTTGGGTTTTAGTCTTAGTCGTTTGACTAAAATACATTTTATTCTTAGTCCCATTTTAGTCCTTACATGCTTCGTAGTTTTAGTTTATCAGTCGATTAAAACTCAATTTTAGTCTTGTTTTAGTAAAATTTTACTCTGTGCATCTTTTGCCATTAAATAATTGATATTTACCTCTAATTTCCATCACGTGCACATAGCCTTGTCCAACTAGGCCTACTATCCCCTCATATAGCTGGCAACATTGCTGTTGTGGCAGATTTTAACCAATGCCAGCCATGATTTACTATACTGTATAGGCTACAAAGCCTTGGCTACAGGTTAAACAATTTAGGCCTAAAGCTCTGATTTTCTCCCCATCATAACCTTGTGATGGGGGGTAAATAACAGCGATTCCCTTAAAATGGGGAATCTTTCCAACAATGCCAGAATTATTACTGTACTCCCAATATTCAGCAAATAACATTAGCATTTCCAATAGCCGACCACGAGAGCGGCAACACAGATTAACAAAAGCGCACATAGTAATTGAGCTTCTGATGTGATCAAAGCAAAAATAGCCAATATGAAAGTAAGAAAGAGTTAACATCATTTTTTCTAGTTGAAGTTAGTTACAATCTGCATCCGTTCAAAGGTGAGACGAGTGACTGAAGTGACTGCCTGGTAGCTTTGTGCGTGGAGGAGGGCCAGAGGCAGTTTAGCTCATGCAGCCCGCGCAACTGAAAGACCAATGAGAGGATTGTATTATATTCTGCAAAGGCACGTCCATTAGTCTCACATGGAAGTCTCGTCTCGTTACAATGTCATCAACTAAAATGAAAAGTATTTTGTAATAGTTGTCTTTTTTTTCAGGGCATCATGTCTCGTTATCGTCATTAGTTTTCATAAGGAAAAATAGGTTGTTGCTGAATATTTTCTGTCATAGTTAGTGTTGACGAAATGAACACTGTGAGGTATCCAGTTTACTTGGAACAAACACATAATGTACTCACACTTACAATAAGCAAAGAAAAACACTAGTATTGAGTATTTACATATGCGGTGTATAACCTTGAAATAAGAATATAATTACTCACAAATGACGGGGTAACTGTGGAGAATGATGTATTGATATTGAGTAACTATACCTTGTTACCATACTATTACCATGTTATTACCACTTTATCCCATATTGTAATGTAAAAGGCAGCAGGTAGCCTAGCTGGTTCAAATCCCCAAGCCAACTAGTTGAAAAATCTGTTGATATGCCCTTGAGCAAGGCACTTAACTCTAATTAAGTGTCTGCTAAATGACTAAAATGTGAAAAATGTAACGCTCCCAAAAACGATTAAAATAAAATGGGAACACACACACACACAGCAGAATGTCAGTGTTCTGTTATGCTTTGATAGACTAGCACGTACAAATCCAGCCTCCAGGTCCCAGCACCAGCAGTAGTTGAGGAAACGCACAATCATGGCTCGCAGGAAGTCACCAATCAGGATGGTCATATACGTCACCTGGATGTCAGAGACGGTGAGCTTCACAAACTCCTAGAGATACAGCACAGAAAGAAAACTAAACATGAAACACACAGCACGTCACAGACAGCCTCAGTCATATCACTGATGCACAATGAAGGGAACTTTTTCTTTCTCAGGTCAGGTGGAGGAAAAACCAGGATGAAAAACTCAGTGACAAAGGGGAAACGGAGGAAGAACGCATGGAAGCCTCACTATGCCAACGGCGGTCTCCCAGCACGGCCCTCTGATGACATCAGCAGGGTGGATGTCTGGAGGGGGGATGTCAGTAGTGTTGTGGTAGGAGCTATAGTTGGAATAGTACTCATTCAGACCCCAGATAGTGGCATTCCTAATAGACTTCTCCTTTTCCAACTGTACACATGTTAACACACAAAGACAGGTTCAGGTGAGTACGTCAAATATACATGCATACAATATGTACTGAACACACCATCACACACACACAGTGGCAGTTCTAGCTTGTATGGCTAGAACCGCCTGCTTAGCTCACAAACTAGAATCAGGGCGCCCACTCCGACAAGGTTAAATGACCCACAGTCCCACACGGTGACATGATATCATTGACGTGCAAATGAGCACTAGAAAACCGATTGCGCAAATGTCACCATTCCGAATTTTGGGTGGGAGCCCATCTTGCCTATTCCTAAATCCGCCACTGCACACACACACATATACAGGTGAATAAACACACACATATGCATTTGCAGGTACATGCCACTGACATACTGTCTGGTACCTTTGCGTTGACTTCGTCAAAAAGGGCGAACAGAAAGGTGTAGAGGTTTCCGAGGAACAGGGCAAAGATGCGGCCCAGCTGCCACTTGAGGGCAATACGAGGGTGGTACTCCTCCAGCTCAGCAATGGTCTCAAAGAGAGGGGGGCACACCAGCCCCAGCAGTGACATCACAAACTCCACCTGGAAGGTAAAACACAACCAATCATTGGGATGAAGGCTGGAAAAACACTTTATTTGTAAAGAGATATTAGCATTCATTAGCATTTTAAGCCTTAAATTCATTAACATTTATAACATAGCCTATATCATTTAATTTATAAAGTATTTATAACATTTATATAAACATGTATAAGCATTTCAATGGCTTATTCATTAAAGATATTAAGTGTAACCGAAGCGTGGTAACACTTTACAGGGTAAAACTTCATTTTAAGTGGTCCTTATTTCAGTGTAATCACATATGTAATTTGAAATGCATGGAAGCTTATTGAGCGCTATGGCAAAAACGGGGGGTTTACATAAAACAACATTTTTAATTGTTAAATCATTTAACGGTACATTTGACCAGGATAGCAACAGTAGCTAATGAGGATGGGGCTTGACAATGGGTGAATGACTTCATTAACCACCAATCAAACATTTTTAACATATTAATAAACAGTTTTGGATTAAATTGTGAGAGTCATTCAGTGCTTTGTGAGCGTAATGACCCTTCACCATTCCCCGCCCCAGAATTCTTTCTAGCAATCACAGCGCTCCAATGGATAGCAACTGTTGTCAAGTCCAACACCTCAGACAAGCTCACGTTTCAAATGCATGAAAACTGGTGAGCACAATGGCAAAAACTGAGTTTTCTGTAAAATAATTGTTTAAATGGCTAAATAATTTTACCTTTCACCAGGGGTACTTGTTACTGTGATTCCTGAAATGCAGAGCCTGCTGATGGAGTATTTTTTTATATGAAATTATACTTTTGTTATATTGTTTGCTAGCTCAGCTAGCTCTTAGTCTCATTGACCACCAAACGTTGCTAATGCTAACTAGCTAGCCACTTAACATATATATTTTTTCTCAAAATGTATATTAGCTTGCTAAGTTACCCATGTTGTGAATACAACTCCCATCTACTGTTGACATCAGGATAAGATTTGAGAGCACTTGTTCACTCCAAAAGTGGTTAGTAGTGTAGCAACCCGCACAGACAGTTGTGGGTTATGTGTTAGGCTATGAGTGGGTTGTGTCGTACTTACCATTGTTCGCGGGTTCATGCCAATCAACCTGCTATCTGCCAATCACGGGAATGCCTGGAATGTTCTGATACCGGGCAGCCTGGTGGTTGGCGGAGTGGCGTGAAGGGGTGTTGGGCAGGGGGATGGAGCTTTGACTGCTTGATGACAGTGAATTCAGAGCCATTCAGTGGCTAGCCACACTACACACATAATGTAACCAGGTTCCCGTGAAGCAGTTGTAATGACAGTCATTAGCAAGGGGTAGTCTGTGTTCATTGGCGACCTGTCATTCAGGGCAGGTAGGGCAGAGACCCACATTTTTTTGCACAAAAAAAAATGTGCTAAATGTTATTTTGGCATTAATTCATGTCACATATCAGTTTGTAAATAATGTCAAATAAAATATATGTCATTGAGTTAATAAAGTCGCATACAAACATGGTCTCTTTTTTGTTTTCTTGAATAAGGCAGCTCCAAAATGCAGGTGTTTCAGCCTAGCTCAGTGCTTTCTATGGTGGTGGGGCAAGCCAGAAGAAAATACGGAGCGTTGCGTCGTGATTGGCTCAGTGTTCTTTCACTCATGGAAACACTACGTCACCGCCAAGTCTAAGGGTAGAGTTAAAAAATTCTAGCCCCCTAGGTGCTGCCATAGAGTTACATTAGAGGCGCCCATCCAAGAAGGCTCAAGGTCATTGGCAACAGATAAATGACGTCAAATCACGTTATATCTACAGTAGCTTTGATTGGACTGATCATGTCAGCATCATACCTTCAAAATCTTAGCTAGCAGTCATCATGAATCGAGACGACAATCTACTGGCAAATCCTTTTTAATCGTTGTCATATGAAGATAAATAATGAAGAGAAATTATAAATAAAACTTATTAGTGCTCATCGGCCATTGGACATAAACATTACACAATAAGTTGAGTGGTTTGGAAGTAATCAGTGGCTAACTGCAAGCACTGCAAAGCAATCATTAGCCTGCTATTCAGTGGAGTGGCTGTGTGGTCCCAAGTCTAAGATTAAGGGTCTCTTTTCCTAGTTTAAAATTATGCTGTCAATGAAGCAGGATTTGTGCCGCGCTCAAAACAGCTGTTAACTGCAAACTGCAAAATCTGACTTTAGTGCGTTCAAGACAACTGGGACCTCAGGAAAAACGAGCTCCGACTGGGAAAATACGTTTTGAACTTTCACCCAACTCGGAATTGTAAATCAGGAACCCGGGCCTCTTTCTAGAGGTACGACCTGAAGATCACTGACGTCATAATGATTCAACCTTTTTTTTCTTTGCATTCTCAGTTGTCTTGAAAGCACAATAAATCCAGGGAGTGCCAGACTTTGATGACAAAGTTTGATGACAAAATTTGCCCACGAAGGACCGCCACGCCACCTTCCTGTTCAAGTGAGCACAGCACAACAAGGTGAGTCCAAACATGTCTTGTATGCTGCTGCATAAATGATGTAATATGCCAGGGAAATATGTATACTGGAGCTAAGAAAGTAATACTAAATGTATGTTGTGTGGTAAGCTGTTAGTAGGCCATGTGCCTCACCCTAATAATTTGGTCTATTTTCACCTCATAATTTCGCCTACCGTTCTGACTTGGTGGTGCACTTGTAGCCTACAACCTGTTTTTGAGAAATGTAATCATTGAATATTGTAAGAGCTTCCATTGTCTGCTTATATGCCCCCTTTATTTATCCTACATTTCTGACTTGGTGTACAGGTAGAACACTGTAAGAATGGCCCATGTTCTGAATACTTTCGCTGTACATTTCAACAGTGCTGAACAAATAGTTATATTGACTACGTCAGTCCTAGCTCGCTCATTAATGTCTTAATCGAAATTACGGTTTGCCTCTTATCCGATTGTTGTCCCCTTATGCCATAGTTTGTACATCTCAATTGTCAGTAGAACCCACATTTGTTTAAGCAAGTCAGCCATATCAACTATGTTTTTTTAAAAGGCAGTAAATGATGCTGAATGAACTGTTTCACTGCCAGACAAGGCGCCGCTGATATCTAGGTGTAGCAGTGGTATAGTGCAATTAATGTATTATTTAGTGTTGTGTTGTGTAGTGGCTTTGCTGGCATGCATCCCACATTTAAAAATGTTTGCCCCACCAAGATTTACATGCTAAAATCACCACTGTCTGTGTTTCATTTGACTGTGTATTAGAAACACAGTTTGAGGTAATTGTGAAGGGATTTCGCCAGCGGTTTGAGTGTTGAATTGGGCTTCCCGGGAAAATCTTGTCCGAGGTTGCAACAGTAACCAAGGGGGAGGGGCTTAGCCAAGTGTCAATTAATACACTTAAAATTGTCAGAAGACAAAGCTTATTTCATCATGTAACCTTGCAATGGTTTCACGGTTGAAGAACATTCTAACTTTTGGACAGTATGCATTTGTGCACTTATTTATTTATCCCAGGAATTAAGGCATAATGTCAAGATCCATCTGCACAATGAGTTCGAAATAACGACGACCTCGAACATGCCCACAATTTGTGTTGACACGGACGCCATAGTAATAACCGTGCGCAAAGAACCTGAATCAAAATCCAAACATAAGCGATTGGCACAAACTAAAAAAAGTGTTGTAAACGAGATAAAAACACCCATACATGTTAGAGAAGGTAGGTTTTCCATGTTTGTTTAGCTTTTTGGATACAGAAATTGTGCTGGACGATTTAGTATAGGTAATCATCTAGGCTGGTAAGCTGGAAACTAGCTAGCTAAATTGTCCAGCAAAATACCAAGAACTAGCTAGCAAGCTAGCTAGCAAACGTTAGCTGCCATTTTTGGTAGGCCAACCAACTAGTCCAGCTAGCTAGCTAGCTTAGTTAAAATCTACAGAATAGACTAAAGTAGAAGCTCATATTCTCATAGGTAACTATATATGAAGGTAATATACTATGTATGTACACAATAATTACAAGTAAGTACCCCTCAAGATACACTTCATTTTAACTAGCTAAATCCTGTGTAACACCTAGTAATTACATTGTACTTAGGCAGATATTTGACACGTTTCACGCATCACTACTTTACAGGAGATGCATTTGAACGTAAACACTTATTTTTTATCAAAATGCATTTTTGGCCAGAATTACCTTCTGGAACATGTGAAATGTCATGTGCTTTAATAACAAACGTGTATGCAATCTGTAAATACGAATACAATTGTTAAATTATGAGCCTAGTTGACTTAGCCACGGAAAAAGACAGGAACCTTCCTGCCAGTCATGATTGGCTGAGATAATGGATGGGCTGGACATGCCGAGAGATGAGTTTGGATTGATTTGCTATGTAGCCCGCTTCCGCCTAGAACATGATGAGCTGCTCAGTATGTGTAGGTAACCCTTTCTAACGTGGATATTAAAGATATCACGAAGAAATGCATACGTGTTGCTAATACTCGCCACTTTCTTGAGGAGTTTTTAAATCAGTGGAATGCCTGGCGGAAGCAGAGTATGATAGCTAAGGAGATGGAGAAAATTCTGCCATTTGATTGCAAATAATGCGGAGGGAGTCGAAAAGAGAACACAGAGAAGAAGGCTGTTGTATAAAATATCTGTCTCCGGATTACATCTTCAAACTGAGGGCAACCATGGTATCCATGACAGAGAGGGAGTAGCGTTCATCAATGTATATGGGTAAGAGAGTTTAGCTAGCTCCATTTTCAGATATTATAATTTTCAAATTTTGTCAGAAAGTCGTTTTCATTGCAAGTTAACGTGTACTGTTAGCTAGCTAGCTAACTTTAGCTGGTTGACTCGCTAGCTAACGTTATGTGTATGATCTGTGTATTAATATCATTCATATCTCAGAGCCATTTGCATTGCTAGTTATAGCCTAATGTTATCTAGCTAGCTAACATTGAACCTAACTAGTTGGTTAGCTTTAGCTACCAGCAGAAACATGCAGTGTAGTAAAGTTATGAGTTGGGATAATGGTACATTGTTTAGATAGGTAGCTGCATGTCTAAACAAAAGACTCCACCATGTAAGTAACCATTTCACTTTACCTTTTACACCTTCTGTATCCTGTGCATGTGACAAATAAACTTGAGCGTGTGTTTACCAGAGACAGTAATGTGAAGAACAACATTACCTGCACCAAAGTCAAATTAGGATATACAGTAACGTTAGGTCAACTAGACAGTGTCCAAGTTCTAAAATTCTCCAGTAGAATGCCCTGCTTTTATTTCATCACACTCACAAGAGTAAGCTATTTTCTGTAATTAGCTCCAGGTCGGTCCCATATTACATGTACTTTGTGGTGTACTAGTGTGTTCATCCTCCCACTTTGATGGTGCTTCCGGAAGCCTTAAAATGAGGGCCAGGTTGTCAGGATGGGTAATGTACTATACACATTCATTACAATAAGTACCCATCAAGATGCACTTCATTTTAACTAGCTAATCCTGTGTAGCATCTTGTAATTACATTGTACTTAGGAAGTTATTACATGTACTCTGTGGTGTACTAGTGTGTTTATCTTCCCACTTGGATGGTGTTTCCGGAAGCCTAAAAATAAGGGCCAGGTTGTCAGGACGTCAGGACGAAGTTAACCCAGATGGTACACGTTTTGTTCCAGCAACAACATTTGAGTGGAGATCTAGAAGAGTGCATTCACAGATAGGTAATTAGAGCCTATTGAGCCTCCAGCATTAGTAATCTCGGTCATCTAGCACATCTGTCCACGAGAGATGTACAACCTTGTGACAGTTACTGAATCGGATGCAGCTGAGAAGAAGCGAAACATTAAATATGTAAATTTAGTGGAAACTTGCACATATGTAACAAGCACAGTAACAAGCATTTGTTGTTACACGTCTGTAATTACAGACAGCATTTACCACCAGTTATATGTTTTTATTAGGGTGTAACTTTGATTAATTACAGTTTACTACAATACTTGTTAGTGTAATTACACATGTAATTAAAATGAAATCTAGAATCGGCTTCCTATTTCGCAACAAAGCATCCTTAACTCATGCTGCCAAACATACCCTCGTAAAACTGACTATCCTACCGATCCTTGACTTCGGCGATGTCATTTACAAAATAGCCTCCAACACTTTACTTAGCAAATTGGATGCAGTCTATCACAGTGCCATCCGTTTTGTCACCAAAGCCCCATATACTTCCCACCACTGCGACCTGTATGCTCTCGTTGGCTGGCCCTCGCTTCATATTCGTCGCCAAACCCACTGGCTCCAGGTCATCTATAAGTCTTTGTTAGGTAAAGCCCCGCCTTATCTCAGCTCACTGGTCACCATAGCAGCACCCACCCATAGCACACGCTCCAGCAGGTATATTTCACTGGTCACCCCCAAAGCCAATTCCTCCTTTGGCTGCCTTTCCTTCCAGTTCTCTGCTGCCAATGACTGGAACGAATTGCAAAAATCACTGAAGCTGGAGACTCATATCTCCCTCTCTAACTTTAAGCACCAGCTGTCAGAGCAGCTCACAGATCACTGCACATGTACATAGCACATCTGTAAATATCCCATCAACTACCTCCTCCCCATACTGTTATTTTTTTTGCTCCTTTGCACCCCAGTATCTCTACTTGCACATTCATCATCTGCGCATCTATCACTCCAGTGTTTAATTGCTAAATTGTAATTATTTCGCCACTATGGCCTATTTATTGCCTTACCTCCCTTATCTTACCTCATTTGTACACACTGTATATAGACTTTTCTATTGTATTATTGACTGTATGTTTGTTTAATCCATGTGTAACTCTGTTGTTGTTTGTGTCGCACTGCTTTGCTTTATCTTGGCCAGGTCGCAGTTGTCAGTGAGAACTTGTTCACATAAAAAATAAAATTACACTGTAATAAGGAACACATAAAATGAAGCGTTACCCTTTATGGTATGATATATTTTGAACCTTTTGTTCTGAAAGGTTTTTCATCTGTTCCCATAGTTGAACCCTTTTTGGTTCCAGGTAGAACCCTGGGGTTATTCAAAGGTTTCAGCTATGGGTTCTAAATAGCACTTTTTTTCTAAGGCTGAAGAAAGCAGGACAAACACAAATGTACATTTCTGGCTCACTGCATTTGACGAGATGAACCATAACACAGCATGTACAGTGCTTGCAAACGTATTCAGACCCCTTTGATTTCTTCACATTTTATAGTGTTACAAAGTGGGATAAAAATTGATTGTAATTATTTTGTCAACAATCTACATTAAAAACACTGTAATGTCAAAGTGGGAGAAAAATTCCTGTGCTTAGCTCCACCGCGTTTTCTGAAAAACTCCTTAGTGTTTGCCGATGTCAAGTATACCCATACCATAATGCAGCCACCATCATACTTGAAAATAAGGAGGCAGTTACTCAGTGATGTGTTGTGTTGTATTTGCATTTATGCCAAAAAGTGTATTCCTTTGCTTTGATATGTTGCAGTATTACTTTAGTGCCTTTTGGAATATTTGTATTCTTCTTTTCACTCATTTAGGTCATTGTTGTGTCACTACAATGTTGTTGATCCATCCTCAGTTTTCTCTGATCACAGCCATTGAGCTCTGTATCTGTTTTAAAATCATCAATGTCCTCATGGTAGCATCCTTGAGCAATTTCATTCCTGTCCTGCAGCTCAGTTCAGACGGATGACTGTATCTTTGATGTGTCTGGGTGGTTTAATACATAATCCGCAGCATAATTATTAAATTGACCATGCTTAAAGAGATATTCAATGTCTGATTTGTTATTGTTACCCATCTACCAATCATTGCCTTTCTTTATGAGGGTTTTGAAAAGCTCCCTGGTCTTTGTAGTTGAATCTGTGATTGAAATTCAACTCTTCACTGAGGGACCTTACAAATGTTGTATGTATGGGGGACAGAGGAAAGGTTAGTAATTCAAAAATCATGTCAACCCCTATTATGTCACACAGAGTGAATCCACGTAACTTACAGTGGCAAGAAAAAGTATGTGAACCCTTTGGAATTTTCTGGATTTCTGCAAAAATTGGTCTTTAAAGTCACAACAAGAGATGAACACAGTCTGCTTAATGTAATAACACAGAAATTATTGTATTTTTCAGGTCTATATTGAATACATCATTTAAGCATTCGCAGTGTAGGTTGGAAAAAGTATGTGAACCCCTAGGCTATTGACTTCTCCAAAAGATAATTGGAGTCAGGAGCCAGTTAACCTAGAGTACAATCATTGAGACGAGATTGGAGATGTTGGTTAGAGCTGCCCTGCCCTATAAAAAACACTCACAAAATGTGGGTTTGCTATTCAAAAGAAGCATTGCCTGATGTGAACCATGCCTCAAACAAAAGACATCTCAGAAGACACAAGATTAAGAATTGTTGACTTGGAAAGGGTTACAAAAGTATCTCTAAAAGCCTTGATGTTCATCAGTCCACAGTACGACAAATTGTCTATAAATGGAGAAAGTTCAACACTGTTGCTACTCTCCCTAGGAGTGGCCGTCCTGCAAAGATGACTGCAAGAGCACAATGCAGAATGCTCATTGAGCTTAAGAAGAATCCTAGAGTGTCAACTAAAGACTTACAGAAATCTCTAGAACATGCTAACATCTCTGTTGACAAGTCTACGATACATAAAACACTAAACAAGAATGGTGTTCATGGGAGGACACCATGGAAGAAGTCTTCCCTGTGGCTCAGTTGGTAGAGCATGGTGTTTGCAATGCCAGCATGGTGTGTGCAACGCCAGGGTTGTGGGTTTGATTCCCATGGGGGGCCAGTACAAAAAAAAATGTATGAAATGTCTGCATTCACTACTGTAAGTTGCTCTGGATAAGAGTGTCTGCTAAATGACTAAAATGTAAAAGAGCATCTGGATGTTCCACAGCGATACTGGCAAAATATTCTGTGGACAGATGAAACTAAAGTTGAGTTGTTAGGAAGGAACACACAACAATATGTGTGGAGAAAAAAAGGCACATCAAAACCTCATCCCAACTGTAATGTATTGTGAAAGGAGCATCATGGTTTGGAGCTGTTTTGCTGCCTCAGGCCCTGGACAGCTTGCTTTCATTGATGGAAAAATGAATTCCCAAGTTTATCAAGATATTTTGCAGGAGAATGTTAGGCTATCTGCCAATTGAGGCTCAACAAAAGTTGGGTAATGCAACAGGACAACGACCCAAAACACAGAAGTAAATCAACAACCGAATGGCTTCAACAGAAGAAAATACACCTTCTGGAGTGGCCCAGTCCTGACCTCAACCCGATTCAGATGCTGTGGCATGACCTCAAGAGAGCGGTTCACACCAGACATCCCAAGAAAGTTGCTGAACAGACACAGTTTTGTAAAGAGGAATGTCCAAAATTCCTCCTGACCGTTGTGCAGGTCTGATCCACAGCTACAGAAAACATTTGGTTGAGGTTATTGCTGCCAAAGGAGGGTCAACCAGTTATTAAATCCAAGGGTTCACATACTTTTTCCACCCTGCAATGTGAATGTTTACACGGTGTATTCAATAAAGATGAAAATGTATAATTATTTGTGTGTAATTAGTTTAAGCACACTGTGTTTGTCTATTGTTGTGACTTAGATGAAGATCAGATAAAATGTTATGTCCAATTTATGCAGAAGTCCAGGTAATTCCAAAGGGTTCACATCATTTTTCTTGCCACTGTATGTGATTTGTTAAGCCATATTTTGCTTCTGAACTAATTTAGACTTGCCTAAACAAACAGGCTGAATACTTTATACTTTGCAAGCACTGTATCTGATCAAAACAACTGTACCTGCCTCATTCTTTTCAAACCAGGAAAGCTCATCCTGATCGAGGTTGGCAAACTCCTGAGACCTCCTGACCACAAAATAGATGAGGAAGCCGCTGCCCCCCAGGCTGCAGAGGATTAAAAAGTTGGCTAGAACCCGCAGGAACCTCCGCAAGTGGATGTTCTCATCCTTCTGGTTCTCCTGTTCGTCTACTATGGATTCCTACCAAGAACAGTCCGGTCAGTGAGAAACACAGAGAATACTTTGTTTGAAGATAGTAAGTGTGTAGGCTCCTACATGGAGTACATTTTATGTGCATATGATTCTTGGGAGATTGAAGATAAGAGCAGGAGAACGGATATTTGCAGAACAATGTTATGGGGAGATTCCATGCCAGGATAGCCCAAAAACATTTTAGGTATCTCAGATTGTTCTGGCAATTTTCACATATAAACTTCAATGCAGGAAGATGTTTGACATCATTGTTACATTTGTATCAAGAGTCATCTTTCAGAAAAGAATGATAAAAGTGTCAATTTTAGACCCTTTTCAGACCTATACATGCCTCCTGTAAGACCCTATGATCTGTGATCCGTACATGATACAGACAACTTTGTGGTGCCATTGTTCTCCTTATAGTGTGCTCTAACATATGGAGTATATCTAGATTATGAAATACAATTAATCACATTCTGTCATGACTTCCGCCGAAGTCGGTCCCTCTCCTTATTCGGGCGGCGTTCGGCGGTCGATGTCACCGGCCTTCTAGCCATCGCCGATCCACTTTTCATTTTCCATTTGTTTTATCCTTGTCTTACACACCTGGTTTCAATTCCCCAATTACTTGTTCATTATTTAACCCTCTGTTCCCCCATGTTTGTTTGTGAGTGATTGTTTATTGTATTGCGGTCCGTTATTGTGGCCTTGGATTTATTTGACGTGTATTGTGATTATTGTTGAGTAAAATTGCGTACATTACTCATATCTGCTGTCCTGCGCCTGACTCATCTACACCAGCTACACACAGACACATTCCTTTATTCAAAGTTGAAACTATTAATATTAATCTCAAAAGTAGCCTTTTTGATTTTGTTAATTTTAAGACACATTGTTTGGAACAATATACTCTACAAGTACATCACATTTCCAGAGTGGGCTCTCTGCTTATTTTGAAGTTATAATACATTTTATCAGCACCACCAACACAGTGTATGGGAAAATGTATTCAAATGGAACTCCTTCTGCTAGTGATTTGCTGAATGTGCAATCCTAAAGGAGGGCTGTGATTGGTTAGTTACATAAATGTCCATTTCTATGTATAAAATGGGTCATACATTTATTTTTTCAGAATGTTGACATACTCCATATGTTAGAGCACACTATAAGGAGTATAATGACACCAAGGTGTTGTCTGTGTCATGTACGGATCATATGGTCTTACAGGAGGCATATATAGGTCTAAAAAGGGCTTAAAATGCCCCCCCCCCCAAAGAAAAAAGGGATCTAAGATATCTAAGATCCTTCCTCCCAATGAAGTTTCTATTATAGCAATGTGAGATAGCCAAAATATTTCCAGGCTGTCCTGGTGTGGAATCGTCCTATGTCATAAACAACAGGGTCAAGATAGTAGAAGGTAGGCCTACTAGCTATGGATAAGAATTAGCTTCTGCTGTGTTTACCTTAAAGCTGGTGGTGATGGAGGCATACTTGTTGTCGGCTGTCTCTGGGTTGCCAATGAGGTAATCCCAGCTGGTGAACATCTTAAATGCGAAGGTGAACTGTCCGTCATCCCCACCGTCTCCTCCCTCGTCCGAGTTACGGGCCATCCTGAGGAACACAGAAGATGGATGTTACATACACTGTACTGGGGGGGGTTAGAGATGTGGGCAAGTAACTGGAGGGTTGCTGTTCGAATCCAAGTGCTGACTGGAAAAATGCGGAAGGAGTGAGCTGGCAGTGGGAGGGTTGTTAGCATCAATATTTTAGATACGGGGTGTGAATGTGGATTAGTATTTACTGTGTGCACGTGTGTGTGTGTGTGTGTGTGTGTGTGTGTGTGTGTGTGTGTGTGTGTGTGTGTGTGTGTGTGTGTTTTACCCACGTTCTAATGACCACCATCAGGCTGTAGCCGAAGATGCCTACACCAACTAGTAGGTAGGAGAGAGGCAGTCTGAACTGGAGGACACCGATGGTGCGCTCGTCATTATAGAAACCATAGAAGAGAATAGAGTACTTGCAGTAACCCTGTTGAAATAAACAAAAATAATTATGGATGTATGAAAGCAATCCATCTCAAAGAAAGCTGATGTAGATGCAAAATAATAGTGACAGGTTCTTATGCCTAGGGCCAGCCCTGCCAAACACATTACACACCAGCAAACCAAGCACATAGGCATATGACAAACCCAATCAAAGAATGGCAGGATCAGATGGCGATACAGTGGTCTATGTATAGTTAGCAGGACCCCGCTATTGTGTGGTGGATATGACTGGATTCCTTTCATCAACTGCAGGGCATAACATTGTGTTTAATATTCTAATCAGCAATACCTCTGTCATTACCAGCCGACAGAGATCTGAAATACAGGGAGAACCCAACCAACCAAACTGCCTGCAAAACCATCCCACTGAATAACTTATCAAGGGTCCATCAGAAAAGAGTCAAATACAGAGTTGCGTTCATTTGGACAACTTCCTCGACTTACTTTTCACTGCTGCCTGTTGTCAGTCGATGTTACTGGCACAGAGATAAGATAGCAATTAACATTAAGACTGGGCAGGTTTGCTATGTGCTCGGTTTGCTTGGCAGTTACCCTGACATGGTCCATTGTAGCTCAGTTGGTATAACATGGTGCTTGTTACGCCAGGGTAGTGGGTTTGATTCCCAGGACCACCACTATGTAAAATGAATGCCGCATGACTGTAAGTTGCTTTCGATAAAAGTGTCTGTTAAATGGCATATGTTCTTACTGAAAATGTGTAACACTTAACTTAAAGCCTGCAAGTACAGTGCATTATCATGCAGTTATTCATGAACATGTATGACACCTTATGTCTTAAAAGTACTGTATGACATCACATTTTATGTATGTTTTTTCATAGCTATAATCATGTCAAGTAAACCTGAACCTGAAGTAGTTTAAGTCTAAACAAGGTTTCTAAATGTGACATCACAAGGCAATTGCTTGGAAGGAAGTGTGTCACTCCAAAGGAAGTAGTAAGTCATTCCCAAGATACTCACACCAAAATCAAGGAGGACAGAGATGTCCATGGCTCTGTCCTGCTCTGCTCTGGGAACAGTTTTTCTGGGAATAGACCCATACGGAAGACCCATCATCACCTCCGGACAGTAGGAAAAGAGAAACAAAAAGAGAGGGAAGTGGGGATAGGGAGAATGAGACAGTGAGTCGTCCTTCGATATCTCTCCATATACTGACCAAATGTACTACAACAGTATTGCAAAACAATGGACTCTGCGCTTAAGGTAAAAAGCTGCTCACCTCTGGGAGAACCACAAGACCAAACATGAACGCAAACAGGACCAGGTTTAGACCGTACATCCACCGCAAGAAGATGAAGTAGGAAGCCACAGATGACCCAAAGTGACCTGAGGGTTAGAGGTCAAACCCCAAAAGTTACATGATGAATAGATAAAACTACATGACATGAGCAAGATAGTAACTCAAATAGCTTTAAATAACGGTACACACTCTCAACCTCTTTTATCTTTCTTTCCCACGGAATACAGGCCGTTTTGAAATTGTCAAAGTCACGGTTGAACTTGATCATTTTCTGAGGAAATAAAAAGGTTAGGAGAGAATATTTGAAAAGATAAGTTTATCACAGAAGTATAGTTCCTGACTAACATATCAGGTTGTAACTGATGAGGGCAACAAACATTCTGCTAATGATATGGTCATGAAAAGTTACCTTAGCCATCATGACTTTGTAGGCATAGAGCTTCCTCCCTTTGCCCTTTCCCAGAGCCCCCTCAAACTTCTCCACAAACGCCTGGCATTCCCTACAATTCCAACCCATAAAAAAGGATGACCCGTCAACCAACAAAAAAAAACCATATCAATCACTGGCATGAACAACACCAACCAATGAATGAACTTTTCAAATTTATAACAGGTGCATTTTATTTACCTTTATTTAACTAGGCAAGTCACTTAAGAAAAAAATCTTATTTTCAATGACGGCCTAGGAACAGTGGGTTAACTGCCTTGTTCAGGGGCAGAACAACAGATTTCTACCTTGTCAGCTCAGGGATTCGATCTTGCAACCTTTCAGTTACTATTCCAACGTTCTAACCAGTAGGCTACCTGCCGCCCCAATCATGAATTAGTCATGATTAAATTAAGTAGATGAGAAAACAACCAATCCATCAATCAAGACTGTAAATTACTAGTCAGGGAAATGTGGAGGAGGCCATGTGATGAAAGATTATCAACCTGGAAAGACCAGTGATGAGAGGGAATTGGCAAGCTACAGGCAGCTACAACTGCATGCATATTAGACAGTGTTGAGCTCATGAAAAAGTCAAGGCGTCTCATCTGTCTTAATACTGTACAGTGCTTGTGTCCTGACCTGTAAGTGACTGCCAGCTCACAACCCTGGCTGGAATACAGTGTTTCTTCAACACAGGTCCCAGAGGGCACAAGTCCAGCAGGCCTTGTTTGTTTTGAATGTAACCCAACACTGTTAGAAACAAAAAAAAAATTCTAAAAGGGTTTTGTGTTAAGTTAAAAGGATCTACCTGGAACCATAAAAGGGATCTGCTACTGGGACAAACTGAAGAACTTTAAATGGTTCCGGGTAGAACCCTTTTATGAGTGAATGATAGGTTAATACTGGTCAGTGGAGATACACTCACGTTGGTGGAGATACAAGTGAGAAACTGTCTAAATTCAAAGAACATCAATCAGCAAAGCCAATTCACGAAACTCCTAAAAACTTCAAAAGGTGATGGACAATCTAACTACTTTGTCGTTCCACAAAGTAGTTTAAAGGATTTCACACGCACTCAAAAAATAGGAAAATGTATCAGGCAATGTAGCATCAGAAACAATTAGGCTTTAATTAAATTAAACAAAAACATAAATATCACAAATAAGATGATAAATAACACACTGGTTGAATCAACGTTGTTTCCACGTCATTTCAATAAAATTACGTTGAAACAACGTGGAATAATGGCGCCGGAGGAGATGGCTGTCGTTTTACGATCCCCTAACCAATTGTGCTATTGTGTGTGTTTTCTTGCGTTATTTGTAACTTATTTTGTACATAATGTTTCTGCCACCATCTCTTATGATAGAAAAGAGCTTCTAGATATCAGGACAGCGATTACTCACCCCATACTGGAATAATTAATTTTTTTCCTTAACGAGTCTGACGCAAAAGATTTACTCCAGACACCCGACAAGGCCCTCATCCCCATCATTCGCAGGAGAAAGAGACGGAGATATCGGGGACGTAGGTCTGGGTGCCTTGTAAGGATCTGATAACGAGTGGGTAATCTGCCTTTACCATTGATCCTATTAGCCAACGTACAGTCATAGACGAGCTACAAGCACGTATATCTCACCAATGGGACATTCAAAACTGTAATATCTTATGCTTCACTGAGTCGTGGCTGAACGAGGACCTAAATAACATACAGTTGGCGGCTTTAAAACATTTTCGGCAGGATAGAACAGTTGCCTCTGGTAAGACAAGGGGTGGCGGTCTATGTATATTTGTAAACAAAAGCTGGTGCACGAAATCTAAGGAAGTCTCGAGGTTTTGCTCACCTGAGGTAGAGTATCTCATGATAAGCTGTAGACCACACTATTTACAAAGAGAGTTTTCATCTATATTCTTCTTAGCTGTCTATTTACCACCACAAATCGAGGATGGCACTAAGACAACACTCAATGAGCTGTATACGGCCATAAGCAAACAGGAAAATGCTCATACAGAGGCGGCGCTCCTAGTGGCCGGGGACTTTAATCCAGGGAAACTTACATCCGTTTTACCTAATTTCTACCAGAATGTTGAATGTGCAACCAGAGGGGGAAAAAACCTAGACCACCTTTACTCCACACACAGAGATGCGAACAAAGCTCTCCCTCACCCGACATTTGGCAAATCTGACCATTATTCTATCTTGCTGATTACTGCTTACAAGCAAAAACTAAAGCACCAGAGACTGGTCAATAAAAAAGTGGTCAGATGAAGCAGATGCTAAGCTACAGGACTGTTTTGCTAACACAGACAGGAATATGTTTTGTGATTCTTCCGATGGCATTGAGGAGTACACCACATCAGTCACTGCCTCATCAATAAGTGCTTTGATGATGTCATCCCCACAGTGACTGTACGTACATATACCAACCAGAAGCCATGGATTACAGGCAACATCCGCACTGAGCTAAAGGGTAGAGCTGCCGCTTTCAAGGAGCGGGACTCTAATCCGGAAGCTTATAAGAAATCCCGCAATGACATCAAACAGGCAAAGTGTCAATACAGTACTAAGATTGAATCGTACCACACTGGCTCCGACGCTCGTCGGATGTGGCAGGGCTTGCAAACTATTACAGGCTACAAAGGGAAGCACAGCCAAGAGCTGCCCAGTGACACGAGCCTACCAGACAAGCTAAATTACTTCTATGCTCGCTTCGAGGGAAGTAATACTGAAACATGCATAAGAGCATCAGCTGTTCCGGACGACTGTGTGATCACGCTCTCCATAGCCGATGTGAGTAAGACCTTTAAACAGGTCAACATTAGGAAGACAGCAGGGCCAGACGGTTTTACCGGGACGTGTACCTCGAGCATGCGCTGACCAACTGGCAAGTGTCTTCACTGACATTTTCAACCTGTCCTTGACTAAGTCTGTAATACCAACATGTTTCAAGCAGACCACCATAGTCCCTGTGCCCAAGAACAATTAGGTAACCTGCCTAAATGACTACCAACCCGTAGCACTCACGTCTGTAGCCATGAAGTGCTTTGAAAGGCTGGTCATGGCTCACATCAACACCATTATCCCAGAAACCCTAGACCCACTCCAATTTGCATACCGTCCCAACAGATCCACAGATGATGCAATCTCTTTTGCACTCAACACTGCCCTTTCCCACCTGGACAAAAGGAACGCCTATGTGAGAATGCCCTCAAAGTTCATCACTAAGCTAAGGACCTTGGGACTAAACACCTCCCTCTGCAACTGGATCCTGGACTTCCTGACGGGCCGCCCCCAGGTGGTAAGGGTAGGTAACAACACATCCGCCATGCTGATGCTCAACACGGGGGCCCCTCAGGGCTGCGTGTTCAGTCCTCTGCTGTACTCCCTGTTCACTCAGGACTGCATGGCCAGACACGACTCCAACACCATCATTAAGTTTGCCGATGACAAAACAGTGGTAGGCCTGATCACTGACAATGATGAGACAGCCTATAGGGAGGAGGTCAGAGACCTGGCCGTGTGGTGCCAGGACAGCAACCTCTCCCTCAACGTGATCAAGACAAAGGAGATGATTGTGGACTACAGAAAAAGGAGGACCGAGCACACCCCCATTCTCATCGACGGGGCTGTAGTGGAGCAGGTTGAGAGCTTCAAGTTCCTTGGTGTCCACATCACCAACAAACTATCATGGTCCAAACACACCAAGACAGTTGTGAAGAGGGCACGAGAAAGCCTATTCCTCCTCAGGAAACTGAAAAGATTTGGCATGGGTCCTGAGATCCTCAAAACGTTCTACAGCTGCACCATTGAGAGTATCCTGACTGGTTGCATCATTGCCTGGTATGGCAACTGCTCGGCCTCCGTCTGCAAGGCACTACAGAGGGTATTGCGTCCGGCCCAGAACATCACTGGGGCCAAGCTTCCTGCCATCCAGGACCTCTATACCAGACAGTGTCAGAGAAAGGCCCTGAAATTTGTCAAAGACTCCAGCCACCCTAGTCACAGAGTGTTCTCTCTGCTAACGCACGGCAAGCGGTACCAGAGCGCCAAGTCTAGGTCCAAAAGACTTCTTAACACTTATTTTACTTAAAACTGCATTGTTGATTTAGGGTTTGTAAGTAAGCATTTCATGGCACATGTGACAAATACAATTGTGTGCCAAGTGACGGTATAAACCTTCAGGAATGTGTAAAGTATTATAGGAAAGAGAAAAACAGCAAGAGCAAGTCCCTATGGGTCATGAAGGCAATCAACCAATGGGAAATTGGCAGAGGAATGCACATGTCATGTGAAATGCGTCCATTTTGTTTACTTGAGGAGTTTCAGCCTCCTCTTCATGCGCCACGGTTTGTTCCTGAGAGTGGCTATCAGCTTCTTCTTCTCCTCCACCTCCTCCTTCAGAGAAGCCATCTCCCCCTCCGACAGAGAATCCTCGTCCCCTGACTCGCCCGAAGAAGAAGAGCTGTCAGAAGAAAGAGCTGTCACCAAGTGCCAGGGGTCAAGTCAGGGTCAATCATGTGTCAACCAGAGTAGAGTTCTAGTTGAGGTGGCCAGTGGCTTTACACAGTGCCACATTATCATGGTACAAACTCAGAAGGACTTTGGACTTGTCACATAATGTTGAAAAGCATCTGGAAGACCAACAGAAAATACAAAAAGAGAACAGAGCGAGAAATGAAGCGACAAGAGGGGGTATACAGTATGCAAGTCAAATGACAGACATATCCTAGAATTATCCAGTAAGCATGTCTATCCATTGAAACAACCAGACATTAAAGCTAGAATCCTTAGTTGCGACATCTATTTTTGGACTTATAAATGAATGATGTTTACCCTCTGATTTTTTGAAGAAAATGTAAAAAGAATATAACTTATATACAGTGCATTCAGAAAGTATTCAGACCCCTTGACTTTTTCCCAAAAATTTTACGTTACAGCTTTATTCTAAAATGTATTAAATAGTTTTTTTCCCTCATCAATCTACATACAATACCCCATAATGACAAAACAAAAACAGGTTTTTAAAAATGTTTGCAAATGAAAATATTACATTTATGTAAGTATTCAGACCTTTTACTCAGAACTTTGTTGAAACATCTTTGGCAGTGATTACAGAGTCTTCTTGGGTATGACGCTACAAGCTTAGCACACCTGTATTTTGGGAGTTTCACCTATTCTTCTCTGCAGATCCTCTCAAGCTCTGTCAGGTTGGATGGGGACGTCGCTGCACAGCTATTTTCAGGTCTCTCCAGAGATGTTAGATCGAGTTCAAGTCCGGGCTCTGGCTGGGCCACTCAAGGACATTGAGAGACTTGTCCCGGAGCCACTCCTGCTTTGTCTTGGCTGTGTGCTTAGGGTCGTTGTCCTGATGGAAGGTGAACCTTCGCTCCAGTCTGAGGTGTTGGGCGCTCTGGAGCAGGTTTTCATTAAGAATCTCTCTGTACTTTGCTCCATTCATCTTTCCCTCGATCCTGACTAGTCTCCCAGTCCCTGCCGCTGAAAAACATCCTCACAGCATGATGCTGCCACCACCATGCTTCACCGTAGGGATGGTGTCAGGTTTCCTTCAGACTTGACGAGTTTAAAGTTTAATCTCAGATCAGAGAATCTTGTTTCTCATGGTCTGAGAGTCTTTAGGTGCCTTTTGGCAAATTCCAAGCGGGCTGTCATGTGCCTTTTACTGAGGAGTAGCTTCCGTCTGGCCAAGCTACCATGAAGGCCTGATTGGTGGAATGCTGCAGAGATGGTTGTCCTTCTGGAAGGTTCTCTTATCGCCACAGAGGAACTCTGGAGCTCTATCAGAGTGACCATCGGGTTCTTGGTCACCTCCCTGACCAAGGCCCTTCTCCCCGATTGCTCAGTTTGGCCGGTCGGCCAGCTCTAGGAAGAGTCTTGGTGGTTCAAAACTTATTCCATTTAAGAATGATGGAGGCCACTGTGTTTTTGGGAGCCTTCAATGATGCGGTACCCTTCCCCAGATCTGTGCCTCGACACAATCCTGTCTCGGAGCTCTATGGATAATTCGTTCGACCTCATGGCTTGGTTTTTGCTCTGACATGCACTCTCAACTGTGGGACGTTATACAGACAGGTGTGTGCCTTTCCAAATCATGTCCAATCAATTGAATTTACCACAGGTGGACTCCAGTCAAGGTGTAGAAACATCTGAAGGATGGTCAATGGAAACAGGATGCACCTGAGCTAAATTTTGAGTCTCATAGCAAAGGGTCTGAATACTTATGTAAATAAGGTATTTCTGCTTTTTATATTTTATACATTTGCAAACATTTCTAAAAACCTGTGTTCACTTTGTCATTATGCGGTATTGTATGTCAAGTGATGAAGTTTTTTTTTATTTAACACATTTTAGAATAAGGCTGTAATGTAACAAAATGTGGAAAATACTTTCAGAATGCACTGTAAATGCCCCATGAGCTTAGTTCAACTGTCATACCCCATCAGAACACAACATATAAGCTTGTTTTTACTCTTTTACTTTTTTAAACAATGCACATTTTAACCAAAACTGTATTGCCTCAAAACATGGTCAACACTTTAATTGTGATATCATAGATGGTCAGTCTTGCATCTAAGAATTTGGGTTCCGACTAGAGGGTGTACAACTACAACTGGAAGTGACTTTTTCGTAGCAGGTTAGGAGAATTTACACAGCAGGTTAACGTGGCAGGTTAGGAGAATTTACACAGCAGGTTAACGTGGCAGATTAGGAGACTAGCAAAACAGAGGCGGGGTACCGCTTTGTTATTGTTTCAATTAAGGAATCTAGCTTAAACTCCAACCCCATTCTGACCATGTTATCCCTCAACTCAGTGCTATGACCTAACACTACCCCATGTGTGAGCAAGCACAAATACCACTACAACCCAACTCTACTCTGGTAACAAATTCTGGTTGCCTGTCCCTTTCCAAAACTTTAGTTGTGACATTTTGATAATGTTGACACGTTTTTAACCAAGGTTCCCATGGATGTCCCTAGGGATGTTCCCATCACATGGCTATAACGATTTCTCCATAAACGTTTAGTTAACACATTCTAGAAATGTAAAAAAAACAACATCATTGGATAATTTCCCCAAATGTTCTTAGAACCATTACAGCATGTCCTTCTACTAATGTTTATCAAATACTGTTTTCCGGCGACATTTAAAAAATATGTCAGGGACGTTGTCATGCTAGTGTTAGCGGCAAACCATTGGACTCAATCAGGACTCAATCGAAACGTTACCTGACGTTATAGGATCGTTCACTGTGTGAAATGTATTTTTTTCTGCCGAGTGCCAAATAGTAAGCTTGGGTCATTGTCGTAGTATTTTGGAACACTTTAGCGCAACCCCATAACCCAATTTCATAACTCAACTCCCTGAAGCAATAACTCAATACAATGAAGGGGCATATACCAACAGAGTCTATCAGAGTCCTCCCTCATACATGAGGGTGCGTGGAGTGTGGAGATATGTGAGAGAGATGGCCCTCTCAAAGGATACTGCACCTGCTGTACTTTCCATTCTTCTTTTTCTTGTCTTTCCCTCCTTTGCCTTTGGCATCACCCTTCTTTTCCTTGTTCTGCTCGTCTTTCTGCTTCTTGCTAGTCACTTTTCCGCCTTTCTTTTTCTTCCCTCGTTCCTCCTCCTCCTCCTCCTCACTCTCCTCCTTGACTGCCTTTTTCTTTATGCCCGCAGCCTTTGTGCCCTTCCGCTTGACGCTTCTGTCATCTTCCTCCTCCTCTTCCTCGCTGTCCTGGGCACTGGCTTTCTTCTTACGAGCCCTCTTCCTCGGTGCCTCGTCCTGATCCTCTTCCTCTTCGTCCTCAGTGGTGGCCGGTTTGCCGTTCCGTCCCCCGGCTCGTGGAGAGGCTTTGGCTTTCCTGTTTCTGTCCCTCCACCTGGCCTCATCTGATACACACACACTCACGTATATATCTCACACAAATATTAACAGACAGACAAAGGCTTCATAGATCCGTAGATTGCATTCAAACCTGAACAATAAAACAAACATATAAATCAGGCAGGTCGGTAGCCTCCCACTTCCTTTTTGATGTTTGTTCCATAATTTTGACAACTAAATGTTATCATTTTGACAAGGTGTGTTTCCCCTTTGGAATGTCATATTTTTCAAAATAATATATTTTTAAATATCAACAATCAATCGAAGTGAGCTTGACTGTACATACACCCACTTGCAGGAAGTAAGCAAACTCACATAAACACACATCAAACACTTTCTCCATCTTCTGACTTACCCTCACTCCCACTGTCTAACTCTCCATCGATTTCAATTCCCACTATAAAATAAAAAAAACGTTGTGATGCAACACCACAGTCGTTCAGAATATCCACAAATGTTGTATTTTGTCTTTCAACCAACAAAAATCCCATAATCTTACTGTTCCTTTATGGTTTAACAGAATGGATTCTGTTACAGGTTATAGAACATCTAGTAGTACATCTATGTACTACTTCCATATTTACCACAAACACCTCAAAGAAAGTGAAGAACTGAATATTCTTCAGTATTCAAGAGAAATCCAAAATAAGAAAAAGGAACAGAATAAATCCAACCCACCATCTTCCATTTTAATTACAATGTCATTTTTCTTCTGAGAAGGCATTTTGTGTTGTGTTGTCCTCTTACTATCTTCTTTGGGTCAGCCTGCTCTCTCCCTCTCAGGCCATGGAGACCTCAGCTAAGCAGATAGCCATCACACCTGTGGAGGCACTCACATACTCCGACAGTTACACCTGTGTTTGGGCTACTTGACTGGCTGTTTCCCTGACAACCACCAATGATATTGCCCAAGAGATGATCATCTTTAAACCTGAAGGAGAAAGACAAAATCTAAAGGGACAATAAAGGGGTACAAAAGAGATGTCAATAAAAAGAAAACATCAGTTGATATGACTTACAGCATGCGTGTTGACACACATAAAGTACACACACCAACATGCACACACATATTCCAACTGAATGCTTTCATGGGTGCATTACAACCATTAGTCACCTGTTTTGCAGCGATAATTCGTTTTGACCAACAGTTGGAAAACTCACACCAATATATTCCATCATGTACTGTACGTAACTCTGACCCTGAAATTCGAAACCAGAGCACAAATGCTGAAATAAAGGACAGTTCTCATTAAAATTCAATGAACTCTTAAGTACTGTAAGCTTGAGGGGAAAGTGAAACAACAAGCAGCCTCTATGACATGATCGTGCTATACAAATACTATCATGGGCTCTTGACATGGTAATATCGCTAAAGTGAAGATGGAATTGGGCTGAAAAGAATGAGGGTTGCAACATAACCATTAGTGATACATCTTGGACAGAACTAGTTCATGCCATTGTAAGATTAGCGTAACATGTCTATAAATGCATTTCTACTTTTGATGCCAATAAGTCCATTCAGAACATCTTCTGGAAACGGTGCCTGAGGAAGGCAGGCAGCATCATCATGGACCCCACACACCCCAGCCACGAGCTGTTCTCTCACTTACCGTCGGCCAGACGTATCAGAGCATGAGGTCTGATACCAACAGGCTCAGAGTCAGTCTCTGTCTACAAGCCATCAGACTGCTGAACACTTGAACTGGACTGACCACCTGCACTGATTCCCCACACCTTAGCACACATTCACTCACTCATGCCCCCCCCCCACACCTTAGCACACATTCACTCACTCATGCCCCCCCCCACACCTTAGCACACATTCACTCACTCATGCCCCCCCCCCCCCCCACACACACACACACACAGTAGATACATTCATGCTACGCACACATAACAACTGCTGCTACCAGACTTGTTATACTGCTCAATTTATACACTTGCCCCATCCCCCAATACACGTGTATATATTGGACTATAAATGGTGCCTTGCTGTATTATACTTATGCTAAAATGTTTATTCTATTCTACTGAACCATTCACTTTCTGTTCATATTCTTATATTTTATTATTTATTATTGTTGTTGCATTGTCAAGAAGGAACCTGCAAGTAAGCATTTCGTTGGATGATGTACACCATGCGTATCCCATACATACGACTAAAAAACTTGAAATTGAAAATTGAAACTAAACAACGAATACACAATGCACTCGCGCATTAAGCTTCATCCTTCACTGTTAATAAGAATAGCTTGTGTGCTTATGGTGACATGTCAGGGATGACCTGGTGAATAATGCATGGCAACCGGAGACATGTAGCGAAAGCAGCTAATGCCACTCTTCCTGTGATTATGTGGGAATTAATAGGGCATGATGCTGAAACCTAAGCCCCGCTGTATCCCTCCTTCTCTGGGTAATTCTTCTTCTCCCATCCTCTGCACTTCTCAAGTTCCTGTCGAGACGCGCCACTGTAGAGGAACAGTACAAACCATACAGTGAGCCCTTTAAGATCAAAAGAGGACAGCAAAGCTGCTGCATAAATGATGTAATATGCCAGGGAGATATGTATACTGTAGCTAAGAAAGAAATATTAATGTGATGTCTGCTTCCAGCTCACGCTCTCAAACACCTAGATCCCCTGAACGCAGCTCACTCTCCAGATCGCAATCACCTGAATTCTAATCACTTGTTCACACACCTGTATGTCATTATCACACACTATTTAGTTCAGTTCTTTGCACCCAATCACTGTGAGGAATTGGTTGTTTTGTGACACACGTCTTTCGGTACGCTGGGTTTCCCTGTGATTTACTCCTCCCGTGTATGATAGTTTTGGCCTGCCTCACTAACGATGCCTTTGGCCTATTCCCTGCCTGTACTTTAGCCTATCGGATTTCCTGTTATCTACCTATTGCCTGATCTCCCGGACTACGTTACTCGCCTTTTCCCTGCCTGTACTGTTGCCCTTTTGGACCCCCTGTGTAGGATCTTCTGCCTGCCCCTGGACTCAGCTACCTGCCTCCTCCAGTGGTCTTTTGCAATAAACACCTGCTGCGCCCTGCGCTTGAAACCAGCTCTTTGTCTCCTCTCGTGTTCATTACAACTAAGTGTATTTTGTTAAGTAAGCTGCTAGTAGCACATGTGCATCACCCTAATCATTTGGTTCCTTTCCCCCTCATAATTTAGCCTACTGTTCTGACCTGGTGGTGTACATGTAGCCTATAGCCTGTTTTAGAGAAATGTCATCATCAAATATTGTAAGAGCTTTCATTGCCTGCATATATGCCCCCTATATTTATCCTACGGTTCTGACTTGGTGTACAGGGAGAATTCTGTAAGAACGGCCCATGTTCTGAATTCTGTCGCTGTATATTTCAAAAATGCTGAACAAATAGTTATATTGACTTTGTCCGTCCCAGCTCGCTCATTAAGCTCTTAATCCAAATTACAGATTGCCTCTTATCCACTTGTCGTCACCTTCTGCCAGAGTTTGTACATCTCAATTGTCAGTAGAAACTACATTTGTTTCAGAAAATCAGCCATATCAGCTATGTTTTTTTAAAAGGCAGTAAATGAGGCTGAATGAACTGTTTCACTGCCAGACAAGGCTCCGCTGATAGTCAGGTGTAGCAGTGGTAAGGATTCACTACATAGTGCTGAAAAGAAAGCTCTGCTGTTGGGACAGCTTTATGTAGGCCCTAACAGTTTGTGGGCACCATTTGGCACCGTTATAGTACAATTAATGTATTGTTTAGTGTTGTGTTGTGTAGTGGCTTTACTGGTATGCGTAAAAAAAAAATGGGGGAGTTTCCCCTACCAAGATTGACATGCTAAAATCGGCACTGGCCTTAAGTAACTACATAGGACACAATAAAGGAAATCAATTACTGGTCAAAATCTAAATACTGCTCATAGGTTGATCAAAGCTCAGAATACTTATAATCTTGATCTGACTGAGTTCTAATCACGTTTGCCTCTTTGTGAACCAGTTGAATCATGAACAATGGTTTGTTAGTTATGTTCGAATTTTCCTCCCGGATTTGCCTTTTTAGCAGTACATTCACCACTCTCTCAAACGGCTAACTCCGACCGCTCGCGGCTCAGGCCGAGGGCCTACGTGAAACAAACTACCCCAGCTCGTAGTTGGTTCAAAAAGGCAGCTAGAGATGCTGCTGACAGTGTGTCTACAGACATTACCCAAACAAACAAAAACCGACTCGGAGAATGAATGCACAACTGGGAAATAGTCACTTATAGATAATATGTCAGTCAGGTGGCTAGCTGCCGGCAGAGACTTCCATTGCAGTAAAGTTCAAGGGCTCTGTCTAGAAGGTTGAAGCTAGAAGGATGAAGAATGAAGCCAACTTTAAACGGAGCAGGAGCAAAAAATACACTACTAAGTTCTCATACACTGAACAAAAAATATAAATGCAACATGTAAAGTGTTAGTCCCATGTTTCATGAGCTGAAATAAAAAATCCCAGGCATTTTCCATGTTGTGCACAAATTTGTTTACATCCCTGTTAGTGAGCATTTCTCCTCTGCCAAGATAATCTATCCACCTGACAGGTGTGGCATATCAAGAAGCTGATTAAACAGCATGATTAGGAGTATGTCTGTCTGTAATAAAGACATTTTGTGGGGGAAAACTCATGCTGATTGGCTAGGCCTGGCTCCCCAGTGGGTGGGCCTATGCCCTCCAAAGCCCACCCATGGCTACAACCCTGCCCAGTCATGTGAAATCCATAGATTAGGGCCTAACACATTTATTTCAATTGACTGATTTCCTTATATGAATAGTAACTCAGTAAAATCGTTGAAATTGTTGCATGTTGCATCTATATTTTTGTTCAGTATAATAACTTTGCTTTACAGAGAGTAGGTTACTGAGGCAGACAGTGATGTAGCGCTCAGTGTTGATGAGGCTGAGGCAGGCTGCAATGCATGCAGGATGAAGCAGAGGAGCCAGAGAGAGAGAAAGAGGTTAGTACAATGGTTCCCAAACTTGGGGCCCATGTAGCATCCCCTGAGAAAATCTGTACTTATCTTATGAAAAAAGTTTGGGGGAAAAAATGACGTTTCCATATGAACATCTCCATATGGCCTATCTTCCCTATAGGCCCACATTAAAATGCAATCAACATGTAAACAATACAGTTCTAAAAATGTCAACTGTACGTGTCAGTGAATCATTTCTCATATTTCCCCCCTTTCAGGAGTATAACATCACAATTGTATAGCTAATAGGCTAAGTGTTTATAGATGGACTGAGGTGAATGAACCTACAGCAGCCAAGGTGATAATGGCTGGGGACACTTCCGGACCTGACTAAAACTCAAACCCTGGTTAGGGCCCTGTAAGGACAGTATCTATCATGTAAGGAGGAGGAGGATGATGATGATGAGCGCGAAACTAAGTAAGGTGTTTGCCAGTGTTTATTGAAATCTTAGGATTAAGTGGTCTCTATAAGTGGTGTAAAAAACCTTGCACATGTAGGCTTGTTACCATTTTTTAAATGTTGTTTATTTCACCTTTATTTAACCAGGTAGGCAAGTTGAGAACAAGTTCTCGTTTACAATTGCGACCTGGCCAAGATAAAGCAAAGCAGTTCGACACATACAACAACACAGAGTTACACATGGAGTAAAACAAACATACAGTTAATAATACAGTAGAAAAATAAGTCTATATAAAATGTGAGCAAATGAGGTGAGATAAGGCAAAGTAAATACAATATAGCAAGTGAAACACTGGAATGGTAGATTTGTAGTGGAGGAAAGTGCAAAGTAGAAATAGAAATAATGGTGTGCAAAGGAACAAAATAAATAAATAAATACAGTAGGGGAAGAGTAGTTGTTTGGGCTAAATTATAGATGGGCTATGTACAGGTGCAGTGATCTGTGAGCTACTCTGACAGATGGTGCTTAAAGCTAGTGAGGGAGATAAGTGTTTCCAGTTTCAGAGATTTTTGTAGTTCGTTCCAGTCATTGGCAGCAGAGAACTGGAAGGAGAGACGGCCAAAGGAGGAATTGGCTTTGGGGGTGACCAGAGAGATATACCTGCTGGAGCGCGTGCTACAGGTGGGTGCTGCTATGGTGACCAGTGAGCGGAGATAAGGGGGAACTTTACCTAGCTAGATGTAGATGACCTGGAGCCAGTGGGTTTGGCGACGAGTATGAAGCGAGGGCCAGCCAACGAGAGCGTACAGGTCGCAGTGGTGGGTAGTATATGGGGCTTTGGTGACAAAACGGATGGCACTGTGATAGACTGCATCCAGTTTATTGAGTAGGGTATTGGAGGCTATTTTGTAAATGACCGCCGAAGTCGAGGATCGGTAGTATGGTCAGTTTTACGAGGGTATGTTTGGCAGCATGAGTGAAGGATGCTTTGTTGCGAAATAGGAAGCCAATTCTAGATTTAACTTTGGATTGGAGATGTTTGATGTGAGTCTGGAAGGAGAGCTTACAGTCTAACCAGACACCTAGGTATTTTAATTACCCCCTTAACAATTACCCCCTTAACCCTTATTGGAGCAGTAGTTAGCAGGTCTGGGGATGATTAGGTGGCCATGATGGTATGAGCAGCAGATTGGGAATTTAGCCAGGACCATGGGGTTAACACCCCTACTCTTACGATAAGTGCCATGGGATCTTTATTGACCACAGAGAGTCAGGACACCCATTTTAACGTCCCATCTGAAAGACGGCACCCTACGAAGGGCAATGTCCCCTTCACTACCCTGAGGCATTGGGATCTCCTTAGACCAGAGGGACGAGTTCCCCCTATGGGACCTCCAACACCACTTCCAGTAACATCTGTTATCCCATCCAGGGACCGACCACGACTGACCCGGCTAACTTCAAAGGCAAGCCAGCAATTGGATGCAGGGTGATTCCTGTTCAACATGTTTTCCTGGACCAGTTGATCTGGGGATCATGGTTCCATTTACTAAAAGTTCTTAACTACTGTTTATAGACTTGTTGAGTCATGGACCTGTTGAGGATGTATGAAATTCTGCACACAACCTCATGTCTAATTGGACAAGAAAATAAAGTAGACAGGAGGCCAGGTGGGAGAGAGAAATCAGTGCCTGTGATGCTCTGACGTTTCACTCTGCCCTTCATTACCGGTGATTGTACTATAACATTGAGATATCCGGTAATCGAGAACCATGCGGTCACGGTTCAGATATCCTGCCCATTGTACAAACATGGCGGGAGACTGGGAGGTAGCCAAACAGAGCAAGGTTGGATTGAGACAGCGGGCACAATGCAATGGTAGCTGATTACCCATATTGGGGGTAAGGTAACTGTGCCTTTGGATGATCCAGAATATACTATACTAACCTTGCGAATGAGCTCAAGAAATGCATGAACCACGCTTGTGTCTTCTGTTGTGACTAAAGATAAAAAAAAACAACCGGACCACCAATCATTTAAACGTTTGTGTGGAAAAAGCATAAGGGCCTTGCGGTTTCTTAAGATCTCAAATAACTCAAATGAATACTTAATGATAACTGTCTATGAATTGAACATGAGCATTTGCAATGTTAATGGGTTGTACTATGCGCCAGTTCTGGAATGAATAAATGTTAATGGCATTATAGGATTGCTTTCTCATGGTTCCTTTGAATTGGTTGAGTTGGGGATGTTGACTTGGATACTAAAACATTTCAGAGAAGCAATGCACAATAAGTTTGTGTTTGACTGTTTGGGATGAAGATCAACACCTTCAAATGAAGGTTTATAAAGCCATGCAAGCTACAGTAATTAGATGTTGGTAGCTATATTACCCCAGATCTCAGAGGAAGAATGACAGGATGATTAACAGATAAAAACCAGTGTCCAATCAGTGCACCAGAGTTAATGATATTGGGACACTCAATATGTGGATCTGAGCACAGGGACACTCAATGAGTATGTGAAACTTAGACTACTACAGAGATACTTGTTCAGGCCTTTGGTAAAGTTAACTGCGGTTCATGTCCAATGTTTCAATTTGTGGGAATTGTGTCCTTGTTTCCTTAATAGGTTTGGTTGATGGGAGCTTTCTCTAATTACCAAGTCACTGAAAACAGTCAGCATTTCAAGTTGATCATTGTATCCTGTTTTGAATATACATGTACAAAGTGACATACATTGAATGATATGTAACCCTGCAGTTAAAATCAGAATTGGCGGAGGGGGAATTATTCCTATAATCTGCTCATAGACAACTTCTAAACTGCTGGCCAACCAAGAACATTCCCTGAATTGATTTTCTTTCAGTGTTTAGTGCAGGTTTTCCCAAACTCAGTCCTGTGGACCCCAAGGAGTGCACGTTTAGTTTTCTGCCCTAACACTAGACAGCTGATTCAAATTATTAAAGCTTGATGATTAATTGATCATTTGGATCAGCTGTGTAGTGCTAAGGCAAAAACCAAGATGTGCACCCTCGGGGGTTCCGAGGACAGAGTTTGGGAAACCCTGGTTTAGTGCTTTAATAACTCTCCACAATGTAAGGTCTAAAACTGGACAATGTAATAACACAGGATATTATGTATGAACTCATCAGGTCCTGTCAATGCCAAATACATTTTATGTTGCTTGGTGCGCAGAATAGTTAGTACAAATTAATAAGAAATTAGAAAGTATAAATGAATCTATCACTAATTCAAAAAGTTACATTTTTACAGTCACAATTCACATAACACTGTTTGAATAAAGGTCCATTAGAACTGTAATGTACAACCTGGTAATAAGGAATCAACTATTACCAGTCATGATACCTCTGGTGTTAAAGTCACTTCAGCAGTCTTTTACTTTCAGTCTGCCTCTGAAATCAGAGTGATGCTTGTATATTCAGGATGGTGTGTGTCTGTCTATAAAGTGCTTGCCATTTCCACATCTGTGACAGCAGTCATACTCAGTGTCTCTGGGAGTTTGGAACCCTCTGAACACTGGGTGCTGGTTGCCGCTGGTTACCTGGTAGGGGCCCAGGGATTCTGTGGCCCCTCGGGGCCGGGGGGCTGGTGACAGAAGTGGGAATTTGAAGGTCGCTCTTTAATTGATGTGCTCTGTGTTCCCCACCCTTCTTTTCTCTATCTTCTTAGAAAGGGACAAGGGGAGAGGAGAGGCATGATGACATAACTTGGTGTGAATCAAATTTTCAGATACTAAACAAACAAAAAAACTGCTAACTAAATGTCCTGTCACAGTATTCTTCTCACCCCTATACGATTGCTGAGAGGCGTTGTTGTTTCTCTGTTGCCGCGGTGCTTCTGACCGAGCGTTTTGAGCCTCCTCTAAATCCATGGCAGCTTTCAGTGCTGCCATTTTAGTCTTCTTCTTGTTCTCTTCATTTTGCTGGAAGTAAAGAAGCAGCTACTATACAGGAATGGCCCCAAACTTTCTGATCGAGATTACAGGGATCACGGAATGTCGAGTTTAAGCAGTGTGGATGTGGATCCATAACTGCCTCTAATTCCCCACCTGAAAAAATATATGACTGGCCTCTCTGCCTCCTGCTTATGTTTGTGATATTTGTAATATTGTAGCTTAAATATACTCTCATATCCTAAATATCTGGCACTTCCCTATAACATTTTGAAATGTTTATTGAAATCGCAGCAAAATGGGCTGTCCGTCAGATAATGTAACCTCAGCTGCATGCAGGAAGGCTGTGGGACCCTTGTTATTGACAAGTGAGTGTGTAGATTTGATCCGGTTAGAGAAATTATATACTCTGGCAATTGCTGCTCTCTGGTGGACAGACTATGTCAGTGCAAGTACCACACAGGGAATATTAAAGATACTGTATCAGCGTCAGAACCTTATTGATGGTATGACTTACGGTTTGAAGTTTCTTCTTTAACTCCAGGTTGGCTTGCTTGTAGCTTTTGGATGTAGACTGCAAGTAATAAATGGCCAAACTGTGTGGGGGGGAACAAATACCAAATATTTTATTTTACATCGTTACCTTGTATATAGCCTGGGGACTGCCTTGTGGATCATTAGCCCTGACTACTCACACCATCAGCAGTAGGAAAGGCAGCACCAGGCCAGGGTTGGAGGCGTAGCTGAACACCTTCCCAAACCAGGCAGGGAAATCAGATTCCAGCGTCTCCTGGATCACATCAAACATGCGGCTCTTCCCACTGTAGTGGAGAAATCAGAGATGAGAAACGGTCATCACACAACAAACAACTGGAGTGTGTGTGTGTGTGTGTGTGTGTGTGTGTGTGTGTGTGTGTGTGTGTGTGTGTGTGTGTGTGTGTGTGTGTGTGTGTGTGTGTGTGTGTGTGTGTGTGTGTGTGTGTGTGTGTTTACATGCATGTCTTGTCATATACAGAATGCAGGTGTTTATCTGTTACCTGAAGGGGCCACAGTCGAAGGAGGGGGGGATAGTGACTATTGTGTAGATGGCGGGCAGCGTTGAGAGGAAGAGGATGACCAGTAGCATAGCCATGTAGAAGTTGTTGGAGCCTGAGGCCTTGAACACCCTCTCCTGGGGAACATTACAGCACATGACGGCCCAGCACTGCAGGTACATTGACACATGCAGTCTCAGCACGTTCAGAGCAGGCAGGCAGGGGGCATAGAACGCACCCATCCTAGCAGAGAGAGAAAGGAGGGAGTTAATCCTTGGGAGGGGGGGGAGTTATTTTAAGATTGTCATACCAAGGATCATTTAGCTATTTGATTGTGAATTTTAGGACCCTTTAAGTATCCACCAAAAAATCTATTCAAAATATTTAATGAAACACTGAATTTGGCCTTAGTGCTATTAGCCCATAGAAACACATTTTATTACAGATTCAGAAATGGAAAAACAGATAAAGACTTTGAGTATGTGACTGCAGAGCGCAGAAGCCACAAGGCATAAGCGTGTATTGCACCCGCGGGCGCTCTGGTTTGAATATACAGTCGTGGCCAAAAGTTTTGAGAATGACACAAATATTCATTTTCACAAAGTCTGCTACCTCAGTTTGTATGATGGCAATTTGCATATACTCCAGAATGTTTTGAAGAGTGATCAGATGAATTGCAAAGTCCCTCTTTGCCATGCAAATGAACTGAATCCCCCAAAAACATTTCCACTTAATTTCAGCCCTGCCACAAAAGGACCAGCTGACATGTCAGTGATTCTCTCATTAACACAGGTGTGAGTGTTGACGAGGACAAGGCTGGAGATCACTCTGTCATGCTGATTGAGTTCGAATAACAGACTGGAAGCTTCAAAGGGAGGGTGGTTCTTGGAATCATTGTTCTTCCTCTGTCAAACATGGTTACCTGCAAGGAAACACGTGCCATCATCATTGCTTTGCACAAAAAGGGCTTCACAGGTAAGGATATTGCTGCCAGTAAGATTGCACCTAAATCAACCTTTTATCGGATCCTCAACAACTTCAAGGAGAGCGGTTCAATTGTTGTGAAGAAGGCTTCAGGGCACCCAAGAAAGTCCAGCAAGTGCCAGGACTGTCTCCTAAAGTTGATTCAGCTGCGGGATCGGGGCACCACCAGTACAGAGCTTGCTCAGGAATGGCAGCAGGCAGGTGTGAGTGCATCTGCACGCACAGTGAGGCGAAGACTTTTGGAGGATGGCCTGGTGTCAAGAAGGGCAGCAAAGAAGCCACTTCTCTCCAGGAAAAACATCAGGGACAGACTGATATTCTGCAAAAGGTACAGGGATTGGACTGCTGAGGACTGGGGTAAAGTAATTTTCTCTAATGAATCCCCTTTCTGATTGTTTGAGGCATCCGGAAAAAAGATTGTCCTGAGAAGACAAGGTGAGCGCTACCTTTACTGACTTTATTGTCCCCATGGGCAAATTTTGTTGCAGTGTCATGTACACATTTAAAGTGGCGTTTAAATACAAAACAAAATTGACAATACAACTTTCATAAAAGTTACAAACCAATAAAAATATAAAAAATATAATTATAATAAATAAAGAAATAAAACATTTTTTTTAAAAGACTAGCCTGCTGGCCTTACAGAGTCGATAGGAACATTAGCCCGAGCTATTTAGGAGGGATATCACACCTGGCACAAATGATTGTATAGTTCTGTTTTTCATGCTGAGGGGTGCCCTATACCTGTGCCCAGAGGGGAGCAGTTTAAAGTCCAGGTACAGGGGGTGGCTTGGGTCTAAAATGATTTTAAAAAATGAAATAACATCTGTGAGTTCATCAAGATCAGAGCTGCTGTCCTCAAATACCTCCCACATGGTACAGTCAAAACACCCCTGGAGACCAAATTCCTCCCACATGGTACAGTCAAAACACCCCTGGAGACCAAATACCTCCCACGTGGTACAGTCAAAACACCCCTGGAGACCAAATACCTCCCAAATAGTACAGTCAAAACACCCCTGGAGACAAAATACCTCCCACATAGTACAGTCAAAACACCACTGGAGACCAAATACATCCCACATAGTACAGTCAAAACACCCCTGGAGACCAAATACCTCCCACATAGTACAGTCAAAACACCCCTGGAAACCAAATACCTTCCACATAGTACAGTCAAAACACCCCTGGAAACCAAATACCTTCCACATAGTACAGTCAAAACACCCCTGGAAACCAAATACCTTCCACATAGTACAGTCAAAACACCCCTGGAGACCAAATACCTCCCACATAGTACAGTCAAAACACCCCTGGAAACCAAATACCTTCCACATAGTACAGTCAAAACACCCCTGGAAACCAAATACCTTCCACATAGTACAGTCAAAACACCCCTGGAGACCAAATACCTCCCACATAGTACAGTCAAAACACCCCTGGAAACCAAATACCTTCCACATAGTACAGTCAAAACACCCCTGGAGACCAAATACCTCCCACATAGTACAGTCAAAACACCCCTGGAGACCAAATACCTCCCACATAGTACAGTCAAAACCCCCCTGGAGACCAAATACCTCCTACATAGTACAGTCAAAATCCCCCTGGAGACAAGTGATACTGTTGTCATTCCAGATCTGGACAGTTTTAACTGTGTGTTTCTCCCTCTCCAGGAGCCGACAGTAGGTTGGCCTGAGGTAGACCACATTGTGGTCTGATGTCCCCAGGGGAGGTCTGGTGGTGGCAGAGAACGCCTTTGGTATTGTCCCATAGCACAAATCAAGACTCCTATTTTTCCTAGTGTGACATTTCACATACTGGTGGTATGTGCGCAGGACTTTGTGCAAGGTACAGTTGTTAAAATCCCCTAAAATAAATGTGGGTGCTTCGAGGGAGATTCCAGTTTCTGTGACAGATTATAAATAATCTCTGATGCCTTTGTTATATTAGCTTTCGGTTGAATGTACACAACATTAACAAACAATTGGGGGAACTCACGGGGCAGATAGTAAGGTCGCAGTGACACAGAAAACAGTTCAATGTCGGAGGTACAGAGTCTCTCTCTTACCAGGATCGATTTACACCACTGGTCCCTGACAAGCAGGCAGACGCCCCCACCGTGAAGTTTCCCTGTGACTGTCAGATCACGGTCCGCTCTGACCAGAGCCGGCCGGCTCCACTTCTCTGTCCGGGACTCAGTCATCCAGCCAAGTACCATCAGTCCTGTGTCATGCCAACAGTAAAGCATCTTGAGACCATTCATGTGTGGGGTTGCTTCTCAGCCAAGGGAGTGGGCTCACTCCCAATTTTGCCTAAGAACACAGCCATGAATAAAGAATGGCACCAACACATCCTCCGAGAGCAACTTCTCCCAACCATCCAGGAACAGTTTGGTGACGAACAATGCCTTTTCCAGCATGATGGAGCACCTTGCCATAAGGCAAAAGTGATAACTAAGTGGCTCGGGGAACAAAACATCAATATTTTGGGTCCATGGCCAGGAAACTCCCCAGACCTTAATCTCATTGAGAACTTGTGGTCAATCCTCAAGAGGCGGGTGGACAAACAAAAACCCACAAATTCTGACAAACTCTAAGCATTGATTATGCAAGAATGGGCTGCCATCAGTCAGGATGTGGCCCAGAAGTTAATTGACAGCATGCCAGGGCGGATTGCAGAGGTCTTGAAAAAGAAGGGTCAACACTGCAAATATTGACTCTTTGCATCAACTTCATGTAATTGTCAATAAAAGCCTTTGACACATATGAAATGCTTGTAATTATACTTCAGTATTCCATTCTAACATCTGACAAAAATATCTAAAGACACTGAAGCAGCAAACTTTGTGGAAATTAATATTTGTGTAATTCTCAAAACTTTTGACCACGACTGTACAAAACGTCACACGGCAAAACTGCTGTCAAATGTCCTATAATTCCTTCAAATGCATGACCAGGTTGCCTAAATGCAAGGCACATTTGCAGCTCCTAAGTTGTTGCTGAGAAGCTCTTGCCTTGTTTTTAAATGGATAAATATCTATTTTTGTACATCAGCCCCTGTATGTGTTCATTTAATTCTACATACCAGCGGGACACCTAGCCTTACTTTACTATCGGAGGACCTCTCATACGTGGAGGTGCCACAATAAGATTACAGCAGCAACCGCCTACCATATCATGCCTTGGTTGAAGATCAGGCCCAAGACATTTCCACTGACATCAAACTCTGAGTAGGAGGGCTTACACAAATGAAAACAAGAATAGTCAATGTCTGTGCAATTCATCAAATCAATGACCAAATCATAAGGTATTATAAACTGGGTGATTCGAGCCCTGAATGCTGATTGGCTGAAAGCCGTGGTATATCAGACCGTATACCACGAGTATGACAAAACATTTATTTGTACTGTTCTAATTAAGTTTATAACAGCAGTTTATAATAGCAATAAGGCACCTCAGGGGTTTGTGGTATATGGCCAATATACCACGGCTAAGGGCTGTATCCAGGCACTCTGCGTTGTGTCGAGTATAAGAACAGCCCTTAGCCGTGGTATATCGGCCATATACCACACCCCCTTTGGCCTTACTGCTTAATTATAACACATCTCTGAAACCAGTCATGACACCTTAATGGGCGTTTCAGTATCATTCAAAGCAACCTTCATCCCACATTTATTCAACATCATTCAACAGACCAGACTTCAAGTAAAGTGTTACCCCAAAAGCAATATCAATGTAAGTCAATGCAATGACAAAATGGATTTGAAGTGTGGCTTAAACAGGCTTCAAGCCTAAATACAGAGTAGAGCAAAGTGGTCAATCCAGAGACTCACAAATCCAGCCTCCAAGTCCCAACACCAGCAGTAGTTGAGGAAACGCACCAGCACAGCACGCAAGAAGTCACCGATCAGCAGCGTGATGTAGGTTGTCATAGTATCCGACACAATGAGTCGGACAAATTCCTACATATTACCAAAGTATATTAGATGGCAAATAATACACACATCACCACAGTACATTTACGCTGTAGAAATGATACTAAACATACACAAAATAATCATGAATGCATTCCCCCCCTTCCAATTCACCCAAACAAAAAGCTATTTATCATTACCAGACCTGGATTCAAATAGTATTTTACCATTCATTACCTGTCCCACCATGGTTTCCCAGCAGGGTCCTCGTGGAATGTCGGCAGGGTGGACGGTGATGGGAGGAGCTGTGCTATTCGCTCCCAGGGTCCCGTTATACAGACTGGCCTCCCATATAGTCATATTAAGCTTCAGCACCTCCTCCTCCTCCCGCTTCAATCAACAAAAACAAAACATTTAGTGCTCAATTTAAAGACAGGTGTCGTATCAGCCTGTTTCCCCATCTACAGTAATAGTGGGTCGATACTTGCGTATGAAAACCTCAGGTTTAAACCGGAGGTTTAACCCAGCTGCAGGTTAAGACTAGTAACTCATTTGTTACCTTTGTGGAAATAAAACAAAGGAACATGAGAGGGTTACACTTGTTCTAATAAAAGTGAAAACTAGATGATGATAAAACGGTGTAAAATAATCATCTGAAAATAACCGTAGAATACGTTTTGGGGTCATTCGTATTCATATTGTTAAAAACTCTTTACAAAGTGTTCAAGGAACCCTAGAGGGTTGTTGGTGGAACCATTAGAAGATAAAGGGGTTTTAGGTAGAACCCTTCACGGGGGTACATGGTGTAACTAGCCACAGGCTTCCAGATTTACTTTGAGGTTGATCTCATCCATGAGTGCGATGATGAAGGTGTAAAGGTTCCCCAGGAATAGGGCGAAGATGCGTCCCAGCTGCCACTGTAGAGCAATGCGGGGGTGATAGTTCTCTAGTGCACTGATCACATCAAACAGCATGGGACAGAACATCCCCAGGAGGGACATCACCATGTTCACCTGACAGACAATAACACGCACACAATACAGTATACTGTTATTTACACCTATGAATAAATGAATATAAACTCAATCACACAGACACGCAAGAGCATACAGATCGCACAAATAAACATAATCAAGGTACTGACATGTAAATCAGAAAGGGCTGGTGGGAGGAGCTATATGAGGACGGGCTCATTGTAATGGCTGGAATGGAATCGAGGAAACGGAGTAAAACAGGTCGTTTCCATATCTTTGATGTGTTTGATACTGTTCCATTTATACCATTCCAGCCTTTAAAATGAGCCCATCCTCCTATACTTCCTCCCACCAGCCTCCTCTAAGTCAAACACACACACACACACACACACACACACACACACACACACACACACACACACACACACACACACACACACACACACACACACACACACACACACACACACACACACACACATGCTTGTACCTCATTCCTCTCCCACCAGCTATGGCTCTCCAGTCCCTCTAAAGCAAACTTCTGGGAGCGACGCACCACAAAGTAGATGAGATATCCACTTCCTGCTAGACAGCACAGCACCAGGAAGTTGGCCAGAACCCGCAGAAAACGAGTCAAGTGGATGTTGTCATCCTTCCTGCTCTCCTGTTCCTCCAGAATGGCCTCCTAGGAAGTTGGAATCACAAGGGCAGAGAACACACACACACACAGACACACACGCACAAACACACACACACACACACACACACACACACACACACACACACACACACACACACACACACACACACACACACACACACACAGAGACAACCAATCAAACATTACCATACATAACTAATGTATAACAGGGTGGAGGTGCCTTTATTAAAGTATACAGAGTTGTCATGTGAAATGTGTATGCTTTCCTATTGGTCCGTTTGAATTAATTGCTTGTGTGCTCTGATTTGTTGCAGGAGTGGCTCTGGAGAATGCACATCTACCTGTTTCTATAAAATGGTACTGCCTTTCCTGAAAAGGATAGAACTTCTGTTGCCTCCGAGTCCCACACCAGACCTATGGTAGCTGCAAACTGACATTCATTCCCAGTTGACAAATCTTCTGTCCAGTCTCTGTGTTGCACATGTGTTCATTGCAAAGGGTCTATCAGAGTACCAAACGTGTACACATATGCAGCAGTGTTCTAGAATATTGGACGGTTGGCATTCCTACTTTCGAATTATCAGCGCAGCTCAAGCAATTTCTGGCAACACATTGAAATGAATAGAGGATGCTTACTGGGAGACGCAGACGGTGGATTCATACCTACCTCACAATGGGACTCCGAACTATCTCGTCTCAGCGTCTGTGGACTGTGATTTACATATCCTGAGTACAACTTGTGTTTGGTAGCTGTGGGGACTTGGAGACAGTCAGCAAAGGTGTTGACTGTGTAACTGTACAAGGGCTTGATTACGTATTGCATAAAGCACTTTAAGTCTTTACAACCCTTTTGATATGTACTCTTACTAGATGCGTTGTGTGAAGTTTGCTGTGCTTAGACTTGTTATCCTGATATGTGCTGTACCTGAGCTACACTACCTGAGAATTGCATATTGCATGTTACACTGAAATTATTACATCTGCCTTTTGATTGCCACTTTAAGCCCGTCAGCCTATACAGCTTGTAATCTATTTTAACCCTAGTTGTTTGAAATAAACAATATTTTTGATAATCCTGTCCATACCGGTACCCAGTGCAGAGGGGTATCCTAGATCTACTCAGGGAAGGGCCAGACTACCACATTTGGGGTGTGTTTATTAATACACAAGCACCTTTTCCCCATGCCTATCACTATTTGTATTTTATTAAGTCATACAAAAGTTACATTGCGTGAATTTTAAAGTGCATTATTTCATTACTAAATGTGTCATATGATATTTTAGCATGACTATTTTTAACACACAAAAAAAAAACATTTAATTAAATATTTTATCAGTCGTCTTCCTCAAACGAAGGGGATGATGACACAATCTTTGCGAGAGGGACTGAGGGGGGAATCTCATTTCATTGGTCCTCTACTTGCAGCTCAGTCATTTCATTCAGGGTAAGTGGAGTCAGTTGTGAGTTAGCCTGCCCCGGAGCGGTTAGTTCTGAACGATTCGTTGCCATAGAAATGTACATGGCTAAAAGGTGAGCCACTTTTGTATGACTGGTTATCCCGAGTTGAACTCAAAGTTGACCAAAGTTACCTCGCTAACTCCTCAACCCTTTCGTATGATATCCCCCTAGGTCTCTATTGACCCTGCCCTATCCTAGTACCTGTGGTGGTTACACTAACATGTGTTTACCTTAAAGCTGGTGGTGATGGAGGCAAACTTGTTGTCGGCTGTCTCAGGGTTGCCGATGAGGTAATCCCAGCTGGTAAACATCTTCCAGCTGAAATTGAAGCTGTTGTTGTCTCCACCCCCATCCTCATTAGCATTCCGGGCCATACTTTAACACATTTCATAATAAATAGAAGAAGCGTCAAACAATAACAATCAGAAATCATCAGACTTGACTGAGACTCTATCTGTTTCTCACTGGAAATGTGATCAATGTTTAAAAAATGTTTTTGTCACAATTGGCAGAAAGTGCACACACCAGGGTCATTTTAATTTGGCACCAAATGGAATACAACGGACTGAGACAGAGAAGGACCTGGACTTGTCCAATATAAAACGCTCATTTTAATTTCCTGTTTTTGCACAACCTTGTCGAAATCCCCTGGTGTGTGGGGGAGGGGGGGCTTTGAGGACCACTGAGAGACCAGTAAACATACAGGTACTCACGTCCTTATCACCACCATATAGCTATAGGCCACAGTTCCCACGCCAACCAGGAAGTAGGAGAGGGGCATGCGGAACTTGAGCCAGCCAATGGCGCGCTGGCTGTTGTAGTAGCCATAAAAGAGGACAGAATACTGGGCGTAGCCCTGAGACACACACATGATTCAGATTTCATTCAGTATTAACAACTTCTTGACAACTTTAAAAACACCATGCGCGCTGTGCGGCACACACACATAAAGAGTCATGTTAGTGGTAAAATTACACAGTGGTCACGTTACACAAATAAACAATTATTAATGACCCCAAAGTCCCATAGGACAGCAAAGTCCATGGCGTTGGCTTCGTCAGCTCTAGGGACAGTCTTTCTGGGCATGCTACCATACGGCCTGCCCATCAGAGCCTAGACAGAGATAAAGAGTTAAAGCATCTGTAGGTACTTGAGATGCTACTAGAGCCTGACCACTAAGACATCATTTCAATGTTAAGTTTTGATTTACATTTGGTTGAGTTGTCAACTAACATGAATACAACCTGAAATCAACATCAAAAATGTCACCATGTCATTGGATTTAGGTGAAAAGTTGGGAGAAAAAAATATGAAATTCCCTTACGTTGATTACTTTTTGCAAATCCAATCAGTTTTCTACATTGATTCAATGTCATCTCATTGAATTGTTTTATTGAAATGATGTGGAAACAACGTTGATTCAACCAGTTTTTGCTCAGTGAGTGGGGCCTCCTTTATAAATAAATACAAATTCTTCATTTTTATATAAAATTACTGTATATGAGGAAATGTGAATTATATCATGTCTACACCGAAGCCACAAAATGTTGGCCTTAAATTCTGGCCCGAATTCTGATTTGAAGATCAAATGGCCCCCTACCTCTGGCACCATGACCAGGCCAAACGTCAGCCCAAAGAGGATCATGTTGATGCCATACATCCACCTCAGGAATATGAAGTAGGAGGCAACCGAGGAGCCAAAATGGCCTGTAGGAGGCACAAAAACACAGTCATGGTACTGTGTTTCATCACACTGAGGAGAATTACATAAATCAGTCGATCACAGAATGACTTCCAAGGACTCCAAGGGGGTCGGCAAGAGGGCCCCAGGGTCCTCAAAGAAGTGACACACAAATTAGAGAAACAGGGCGTAAGGAACAGAGGTAGCTAACTGTGTGCTAACCTTTTCAGCGAGGTTGAAAAAAAAGACAACCAGGAAGCACCAACAAAACCTTGTAGGGATACAAAAGCAAGAGGTAAGAGACATACTTACTCTCAATCTCTTTGATTTTCATCTCCCATGGAACGCAAGCAGTTTTGAAGTTTTCAAAGTCCCTCTGAAACTTCATCCATTTCTAACAGCAAAACCAGCAGTGTCATGAAATAGATCCCACATAGGCTTGCTGACTATACTTGTGTTGTAAAGGATCATAGATAACTGGTAGCATAAACATGACACAATAAAGAACACATAAAAACATTGGTCCAAGTATCGACAAATCAATGCCTTTGTCACCTATAAGAGATGACTGTCCTCACCTTCAACATCATGACTTTATATGCATACAGTTTTCTGCTCTTTCCTTTCCCAAGAGCTCCCTCATATTTCTCCACAAACTCATGGGACTCCCTGTGAAATATGAGGCAGGATTAGTTACTGGTACCGGTACTGGTAAAATAAATATAATCATATTGCACCATACTCCATGCTCTGGCTACTCTGTGCTCCTCCAACATGCTAAACAAGCTTCCTGGTTCCATTACATACCAACAGCTACATTAATACCCTTTTCACACTACTGAGCCGAGCCAAACAAAGCCGAGCTGCAATGTGCTGGCCTGGCTATGCATCGACTATAATTGCAGGGACCATGCTGGAAAGGACAATGTGACTGGGAAATATCTGAGACCACACAATATGTTTCGGAATCGAGACATACTGTAGAGATGGATAGACTTGCCACAAAGCCTGTTTTAGCATGGACAGTGCCGTGGAAGGCTTTAACCATTCTACATTAGTCAACTGGGTGAGACTTTCCATGGGTTAAGGAAGGATCACTCAATTCCATCCAGGTCAGCGGGAGAGATCAGCCAATGAATCATACTCCTGGGCAACCCTCCCAGCATTGCAGGTGACAGTAAATTACTAAACTAGGCTTTATGCCTGTTCAGACTATGGCCTTTTCTCAATTGCATACTCCTCGATTCCTCTCTACTCATCTCTTTCTCAAAGTCCATTGGATGAGAAAGCCAGATGTCCCTTTCAGTTTGTTTATTAACCGCCAATTAATCCACAGAAGTATAAGAAATGGACAACATTAAAAAGGCGATAGCACTCAATGGCACTGCCCACTGAGGCGTCTAATGACAAAGATAGGTGTAACCTCTTTCTATTTTTATGGGTCAGCTCGACACAATAGTGTGAAAGGGGTAATAGTTTAGGCGCTGGGGAAATGCATTTGCTTTAGAGTTGGGGTGATCTCAGCACCGTAGAGTTAGTAGTTTTTTCCTCATGGGCCAAGGCTTTCCTCTTAGGGTTGAGATAAGTTTCTTCCTCTCATCCACTTCCTCCTTCAGCTTCTCCAACTCCTCGGGAGACAAGACCTCTGGTTTCTCCTCTCCCTCTTTCTCTTCCTCATGCTCCTCTTCCTCTGATGACTCATGCTCTGAACTGAAACAGCAAGAAAAGTAGTTTTGTTTTTGTTTGTAAGGTTGGTGAAGGTAGAGGGCAACATTTTTGTCACGCAAAAGATAATTATAGAGATTCTTATCTGCAATCCGCAATTTAATGTGAAACTTTTTTAAACAATGTGCATCATGATGAGCCGATTATTTAACCATGCCTAGTTTAGTACTTTGCACAAGGAATGTCATGATGACATGTGATGATGGGTTGTGAGCTGTATATAAACGTGTAATGAATAACTCCAGAGTGGCTCAATGGTCTAAGGCACTGCATCTCAGTGCTAGTGGTGTCACTACAGACCCTGGTTCGATTCCAGGCTGTATCGCAACCGGCCGTGATTGGGAGTCCCATAGGGCAGTGCACAATTGGCCCAGCGTCGTTAGGGTTTGGCCGGGTTAGGCCGTCATTGTAAATAAGAACATGCCTGGTTAAATAAAAAAACTTCACTGCCCTTTGCTCATATAAAATGTTAGCCACAATGTTTTGAAATGCAATGCAAGATTGTACGCTCAGGACCTTACCTTGTCTCAACCCGTTTTTTCTTTTGTTTCTTCTCAACTTTCTCTCCGCTTCCATTGTCCTCCTTTTTCTCATCTTTTTTTGAGCGTCCATTTTTCCTCTTCCCCTCGGTATCCCCATCCTCCTCTCCTACAACCTCCATCTCTTTTTGCTCCAGTTTTCTGGTGTTTTCATTGCTGAAATCCTTTTGAATTTTAGCAACCGTGTCATTCTTTACTTCTTCCTGCCTCTCATCCTCTCCCCCTTTCCCTTTCCCCTCCTTATCCCTCTTTTTTCGTCCTCTCCTCTCCTCTCTTTCTGGTCTGTCCTCCAATTCCTTTCCTTCTTTTCTTGCACTGGAAGCTCTTCTTGTTACATTTCTTCTTCTCTTTCTGTCCCTCTCTTTCTTTCTCTCCTTCACTTTTGCCCTCTCCTGCCTCCCATCAGAGTCAATAACTGTGTCCTCTTCATCTGCAGTAAAAACAAAAAATAGAGGCATGGCAGTCGTCATACTAATATTTTAACCAAACAATAATATTAGAATCCAACAATTCGAAACAGGAAACAAATGAAGGGCTATCTCCTGCCACCTAAAGTTTCTTTGAAAATACATTTACTGCTAGAATAAGATGAAAGAGGGAAAAGAGATAGACATGCCAGTAGGTGACAGATAACCAACCCCAAAATGACCCCTAGCCCTGTGAGATCTGAGTGGAATTTAGATGTTCATTTTATATTCGCTCCACCTTGCCATCTGATAGGCTAGGTGTAATTTTCACCATATGGCTTTTACCTGTCAAATCCTCTCAGATCTCCACAATTTCATAGAGGTAGGGTCTTGACTGGGGATTGGGCACAAGAGTCACTTCTGAAATGGAAGATTATTTTGTGATTTGTTGAGGGACAGGCACAGGCAGCATTTCAGTTTAGTAGGCACTCGCACTCAATCAAACCATAAAAAGGAAAAAACTGCTAATTTCTTTGTTCAGCCTTTTTAGCACTTTGCACTGTCACCTTTTGTATTATTTCGGGCAGGGAATTCAATTTAAATATATTTTTGCATCTCGGCTTCCTTGTTTTTTTTTTCCTTTTTATGGTTCGAATGCAAGTACCTACAGAACTCCACAGATATTTTTTCCCTCACACACCAGCCCCCATTCAGTCCTAGCCTGAGCACAGACCTTCACACTGGCTTTCCACAGGTAGCAATTCAGCCACGTTTCATACACAAGATACTGTATCTTATCAACTGTGACTCCTGTCCATGTTGGTCACTTTACTCTATTTCTTAACATACCACCCACTCTGCTCTCTTCCATCCTTTTTGCCCTCCCTCCTTCCCTCCTTCTGATGCAGGCTGTTGTCAGAGAGCCCTATTAATCCGGTGGTAATTGGGGACACAGGTCGTGAGAGGGGGACTGAGGAGTGCACAGGGTCGTGTGACGAGGATTTAGGCTGTAAGAGTGGGGAGCAGAGAAGGAGAGTGTTTCCTGACTTGGACACAATGCCACATGTCAACACCTCCAGCAGCCCCTGTCTAGTATTCCCCAGCCAACCCAGCCCCTGATAAAATACTGTGAAAGCTTGTATACTTTACATAGAAATAGAATGACTAGAAGTTTGTGTAAACCAGAGGGATTGACATGTCTTGCCAAAGCAGGTGACCTTCACTAGGGCAGAAGAGGAGAGACTGGGTGGAATTCAACCGTAAAGCATTTCCATTAAGAGCAACAAATCTCCGTGTACACTGCTTCGCATTTTATCCTTGTCTGTGAGATCTCACCAAACTTTTTCAATTTGTCGTTCGAATTCAACAGTTGTACAGGGCAGGTATGCCAAGTTTACATTTTGTAGGCTTGAAAATGCAATTTGTTTATTCTCCTCCAGCCTTGGTGAAGTGAAAGCTATTCCATCATTTTACTGTACTTGCTGAAGCAGAGAGTAAAGGTATGCTGCTGCATGTGATTGACAGTTGGAAGAAGGTATCAACAATCACCCAGCCCAAGGATCTACTCACCTGCATCCTCCAAGCCAATGCTGACTGTGGGTTGAAGAGAAACAGTCATTCAAAACAGTTGTGTATCTCATATGTTATATTCATGGACATGGTGGAGATGACAAAGACGAGGATATCTAAACAACTGAATCCATTGCAAACATTCACAGTGCAGTGCTCCCACTGTATCATTTTACCTACCACTTATTAACAACCTCAATAAGGGACAGGTAAAGTGATGAGGGAGGTGACAATATGAGGACCTCAAAGGAAGTCAACTGGAGGAGAGGGCTCAAGCCTGTATTCATAAAGCGTCTCGGGACATAGGAGTGCTTATCTAGGATCAGTTGTAAGATTGTAAGAACAGGGAGGACCTGATCCTCAATCAGCACTCTTACTCTGAAACATGTTGTGAATATGGGCCCAGGAGAATCTGGGTCAGACGAGAAAGCTGCTGACGTTTGACAGGATTCAGGCTGCCTGTCCCCCTCCAGGCTGAGGTGTGTTACTGCAGAGAGTGACTGTCCCCCTCCAGACTGATGTGTGTTAGTGCAGAGTGCCTGTCCCCCTCCAGGCTGAGGTGTGTTACTGCAGAGTGCCTGTTCCCCTCCAGGAAGAGGTGTGTTACTGCAGAGAGTGCCTGTTCCCCTCCAAGAAGAGGTGTGTTACTGCAGAGTGCCTGTTCCCCTCCAGACTGAGGTGTGTTACTGCAGAGAGCCTGTTCCCCTCCAGGAAGAGGTGTGTTACTGCAGAGTGCCTGTTCCCCTCCAGGAAGAGGTGTGTTACTGCAGAGTGCCTGTTCCCCTCCAGACTGAGGTGTGTTACTGCAGAGAGCCTGTTCCCCTCCAGGAAGAGGTGTGTTACTGCAGAGTGCCTGTTCCCCTCCAGGAAGAGGTGTGTTACTGCAGAGTGCCTGTTCCCCTCCAGGAAGAGGTGTGTTACTGCAGAGTGCCTGTTCCCCTCCAGACTGAGGTGTGTTACTGCAGAGAGCCTGTTCCCCTCCAGACTGATGTGTGTTACTGCAGAGTGCCTGTTCCCCTCCAGACTGAGGTGTGTTACTGCAGAGAGCCTGTTCCCCTCCAGACTGAGGTGTGTTACTGCAGAGAGCCTGTTCCCCTCCAGACCGAGGTGTGTGACTGCAGAGTGCCTGTCCCCCTCCAGGAAGAGGTGTGTTACTGCAGAGTGCCTGTTCCCCTCCAGGCTGAGGTGTGTTACTGCAGAGTGCCTGTTCCCCTCCAGACTGAGGTGTGTTACTGCAGAGTGCCTGTCCCCCTCCAGGAAGAGGTGTGTTACTGCAGAGTGCCTGTTCCCCTCCAGACTGAAGTGTGTTACTGCAAAGTGCCTGTTCCCCTCCAGGAAGAGGTGTGTTACTGCAGAGTGCCTGTTCCCCTCCAGGAAGAGGTGTGTTACTGCAGAGTGCCTGTTCCCCTCCAGGAAGAGGTGTGTTACTGCAGAGAGCCTGTTCCCCTCCAGACTGAGGTGTGTTACTGCAGAGAGCCTGTTCCCCTCCAGACTGATGTGTGTTACTGCAGAGTGCCTGTTCCCCTCCAGGAAGAGGTGTGTTACTGCAGAGTGCCTGTCCCCCTCCAGGAAGAGGTGTGTTACTGCAGAGTGCCTGTTCCCCTCCAGGCTGAGGTGTGTTACTGCAGAGTGCCTGTTCCCCTCCAGACTGAGGTGTGTTACTGCAGAGAGTGACTGTCCCCCTCCAGGAAGAGGTGTGTTACTGCAGAGTGCCTGTTCCCCTCCAGACTGAGGTGTGTTACTGCAGAGTGCCTGTCCCCCTCCAGGAAGAGGTGTGTTACTGCAGAGAGCCTGTTCCCCTCCAGGAAGAGGTGTGTTACTGCAGAGTGCCTGTTCCCCTCCAGACTGATGTGTGTTACTGCAGAGTGCCTGTTCCCCTCCAGACTGATGTGTGTTACTGCAGAGTGCCTGTTCCCCTCCAGACTGATGTGTGTTACTGCAGAGAGCCTGTTCCCCTCCAGACTGATGTGTGTTACTGCAGAGAGCCTGTTCCCCTCCAGACTGATGTGTGTTACTGCAGAGAGTGCCTGTTCCCCTCCAGACTGATGTGTGTTACTGCAGAGAGTGCCTGTTCCCCTCCAGACTGAGGTGTGTTACTGCAGAGTGCCTGTCCCCCTCCAGGAAGAGGTGTGTTACTGCAGAGTGCCTGTTCCCCTCCAGACTGAGGTGTGTTACTGCAAAGTGCCTGTTCCCCTCCAGACTGATGTGTGTTACTGCAGAGTGCCTGTTCCCCTCCAGACTGATGTGTGTTACTGCAGAGAGCCTGTTCCCCTCCAGACTGATGTGTGTTACTGCAGACAGCCTGTTCCCCTCCAGACTAAGGTGTGTTACTGCAGAGAGCCTGTTCCCCTCTAGACTGATGTGTGTTACTGCAGAGAGCCTGTTCCCCTCCAGGAAGAGGTGTGTTACTGCAGAGAGCCTGTTCCCCTCCAGGCTGAGGTGTGTTACTGCAGAGAGCCTGTTCCCCTCCAGGAAGAGGTGTGTTACTGCAGAGAGTGCCTGTCCCCCTCCAGACTGAGGTGTGTTACTGCAGAGTGCCTGTTCCCCTCCAGGAAGAGGTGTGTTACTGCAGAGTGCCTGTTCCCCTCCAGACTGAGGTGTGTTACTGCAGAGTGTGCCTGTCCCCCTCCAGGAAGAGGTGTGTTACTGCAGAGAGTGCCTGTCCCCCTCCAGACTGATGTGTGTTACTGCAGAGTGCCTGTTCCCCTCCAGACTGATGTGTTACTGCAGAGTGCCTGTCCCCCTCCAGGCTGAGGTGTGTTACTGCAGAGTGCCTGTCCCCCTCCAGGAAGAGGTGTGTTACTGCAGAGTGCCTGTTCCCCTCCAGACTGATGTGTGTTACTGCAGAGAGCCTGTTCCCCTCCAGACTGAGGTGTGTTACTGCAGAGTGCCTGTTCCCCTCCAGACTGAGGTGTGTTACTGCAGAGTGCCTGTCCCCCTCCAGGCTGAGGTGTGTTACTGCAGAGTGCCTGTCCCCCTCCAGACTGAGGTGTGTTACTGCAGAGAGTGCCTGTCCCCCTCCAGGCTGAGGTGTGTTACTGCAGAGAGCCTGTCCCCCTCCAGACTGATGTGTGTTACTGCAGAGTGCCTGTTCCCCTCCAGACTGAGGTGTGTTACTGCAGAGAGCCTGTTCCCCTCCAGACTGATGTGTGTTACTGCAGAGAGCCTGTTCCCCTCCAGACTGATGTGTGTTACTGCAGAGAGCCTGTTCCCCTCCAGACTGAGGTGTGTTACTGCAGAGTGCCTGTCCCCCTCCAGGCTGAGGTGTGTTTCTGCAGAGTGCCTGTCCCCCTGCAGAGAGGTCCTCCAGGATCCTCATGACTGACTTAAAAGAGGAGCTAAATATCTGACTTAAAAGCCCGCTGAGTCGATCATGGGCAGAGAGGTGTATGGTCTTCCACCCCTGAAGATAGCTGCCCACCTTCCCACAGGAGGGGGCACTGCCCAGCTAAGGAAGCCAATACGTAATGTTAGAATAATTGACTGGAGGGGTGGGCAACATCGAGGCTCGAGAGCCACATTGGGATTTCAAAATTCATATCATGTGTCTGAATTCATATAAGCTGTTAGTGTTCAACCTTCCTTTGGTCGAAGGTATACAAAATAAAACATAGTCAAGCATCAAAGCTAGAATCCTTCATTGCTACATTCTTTTTGGACTTATAAATGTATTATATTTACCCATTGGTTCTTAAAGAATATAACTTAGAAATGACTCATGAGCTTAGTTCAACTGTCTTAACCCATCAGAACCCAAAATATAAGCTAGTTTTACTCCAACGTTTGGAAACAAAGTAAATGTAAACAAGCACTGTATAGCCTCAAAACACGGTTAAAACTATGTTTGTGATATCATGGATAGTCAGGATTTCAGCATTAAATGTGGATTGTTTTGCGTGGTCATTGTCCTACACTGTATTGTTCTGGATAAAGGGGGACGTCTGACAGGGTGAACAGATGTCACTGGACAGGCTTTATTTGGTTTGTATGTGTGTCCGCGGAGTAACCGGAGTGGCGAGCGATACAGGGGTCATTACAGACATACAGAGCACATAAACACAAAGGACCCAATGAAGCCTAATGATGCATGGCCTGCAGCAAAAGCAGTCCAGGAGAGAAGGGGAGCAACTAGGGGTCAGAGGGCATTACACCACCTGCCCTAAATTCAGCCTCATCACCTCTGTGCGTGCGTGCGCGCGTGTGCGTGTGTGTGTGTGCGAGGATAAGCCTGTGATCCTCTTCTAGTCCTCGGCTTACTGCAAAAGGTGATCACATTCTGAGGACTGAATGAATCGTTTTTTTAATTGCTCATGACTTGATGTGATCGTGCAAATGATCATAAAACAGGCTCTGATAATATGAGTTGGTTTTCATTGTAAAATCTAAGTTAAAAAAAAATGTAAACAATAACATGATACTGACATTCAACAATATAGGGCCATAGGCATCATTATAGACAACATATTCCACAAACACAATAGCAAATGGATCCCAGTTTTTAAGCATATAAATCTCCTTAACATTTTACCATTTGAGTAAGCTTGGAAATAGTATATATCATTACAAATGTCGCCTGGGTCCAGGTGACATGCAGTCGGAAAAATTTGAACAGAAACAAATTCGGGAAATCTTACTGTCACTCTCTGAGGTGATTAGACTCTCCCGTGGCATCCTCTTTTTGCTCCTCTTCCTCCTCCTCCTCCTCCTTAGTGGTCCAGTACGACTGTAGCTTAGTGTGTGTCCCACATGTACCTCTCTACACCTACCTGCTGGTTCCTCAGAGGGGGAGAAGAGCAGCCACCCCATCCCGGCCCACCCTGACCCAACCCAAACTGGGAGGGGAGTGAGGAAGAGGAGGGGGGAGGGGGCCATGATAAGGCATCTCGCATGAGGAGTTCACTTTTCCCCCGCCACTCAGCAACCCAAGGCGGGGACAATACAAGGCCCGAAACCCTAGAGCCACGCAATTTCACTACCTGTGAATAATTAATACACGAGTTATGACTGCCTTTATACAGGGAAGGAGAAGGGAGATGCTTTAAAAAGGGTTGCCGATGGAACACTGTGGGACGTGTTGATGGGAGCCACATTCTCAAACGCAGCCAAATTCATAGATCTGTCCGAAAATCCATGTGACAGTATTTTCCCTATTTTGTTCCCTCTGAACATGTATTATCAAATGAGTTACATGTAACATTTCCACCTGCAACTCACACCAGATGTCAAATACATACTTTACCAGTAGTAGCAAAGGAATAGAAATCCATGAAAGTGAAACATACTTTTTAGAACACAGCGCAACCTGCGAATTACCGTTTTTACCTCTAACTGGCCATTTTATGCTTTTCTAAGCAGTGTCCATCAAAAAAACATGAAGAAATCAAATGTATGGGTTTCATGTTGCTCCTTAGTCTATCAATTCACAATCACCTCTGTAATACATGGTTCTCTCTCAGACACAGCATGTGTTTAAAATATATAACATTTGTGAAACGGGTTAACCTGGGCCCAGTTTTTCAAAACTTTTCTGCTCGGATTTCAGCAATCAGATTGAATTAAATCTTATAATTGGGTATTTCAAAACTGAAAGAAGAAAATCTGATCACCCGTATTGGGATTCGGTTTGGTATTCAAATTTGACCTTTAAATTAGATTAAATGTTTTTTCAAAACTCAAGGGTAGTGAATAGGATAGTTCTGATGCTGAAAATCTGGATAATCTTGATCCCTTTGGAAGCGTGGATTCAGAGTGGATTTAGAGAGGTGAAAGGCACTACAACCCAGATATATCAATGTAACTAAGGTAGGGAGGTTTTAAAAAAACTTTCTTACATCTGAAAACCAAAGGTTAATTATGTTAAATTGACTGAAGTACAGGTATTTGATCATATATCAAAAAAATGCTTGAACTTTTAATTGATACGCAGGCTCTATATTTTTTTATACTGTATTGTACTGAACAAAAATATAAATGCAACATGCAAAGTGTTGGTCCCATGTTTCATGCGCTGAAATAAAAGATCCCTGAAATGTTCCATATGCACAAATAGCGTATTTCTTTCAAATTTCTCAATTCCACACAAATTTGTTTACATCCCTGTTAGTGAGGATTTCTCCTTTGTCAAGATAATCCATCCACTTGACAAGTGTGGCATATCAAGAAGCTGATTAAACAGCATGATCATTACACAGGTGCACCTTGTGCTGGGGACAATAAAAGACTGCAGTTTTGTCACACAACACAATGCCACAGATGTCTCAAGTTGAGGGAGCGTGCAATTGGCATGCTGACTACAGAACTGTCCACCAGAGCCATTGCCAGAGAATTGAATGTTAAGTTCTCCACAATAAGGTGAGCATCTGCCCACTGAAGTCGATTACGAAACCGAACTGCAGTCGGGTCAAGACCCTGGTGAGGACGACGAGCATGCAGAAGAGCTTCCCTGAGATAGTTTGTGCAGAAATTCTTCAGTTGTACAAACCCATAGTTTCATCAGCTGTCTGGATGGCTGGTCTCAGACAATCCCGCAGATGAAGAAGCCGGATGTGGAGGTCCTGGGTTAGTAAGGCTACACGTGGGCTGCGGTTGTGAACGTACTGCCAAATTCTCTAAAACGTTTTAGAGAATTTGGCAATACGTCCACAACCACAAACTGTCTCAGGGAAGCTCATCTGCATGCTTGTCGTGCTCAACAGGGACACTTGACCCGACTGCAGTTGGTTTCATAACCGACTTCAGTGGGCAGATGCTCACCTTTGATGGCCACTGGCATGCTGGAAAAGTGTGCTCTTCATGGATGAATCCCGGTTTCAACTGTACCGGGCAGGTGGCAGACAGCGTGTATGGCGTTGTGTGGGCGAGCGGTTTGCTGATGTCAACGTTGTATTGACACTAGGCGAGACCCAAATGTAGACACAGGAGGCAAATGGTTGGAGTTTAAGATGTTTAATAAATCCAAAGGGAGTAGGCAAGAGAATGGTCGTGGACAGGCAAAAGGTCATAACCAGATCAGAGTCCAGGAGGTACAGAGGGGCAGGCAGGCTCGAGGTCAGGGCAGGCAGAATAGTCAGGCAGGCGGGTACAGAACAGACAAGGGTCAAAACCAGGAGGACTAGAAAAAGGCAAAGCAGGAAAACAGGAATACTGCTGGTAGGCTTGGACATACAAAACAAATTGGCACAGAGAGACAGGAAACACAGGGATAAATACACTGGGGAAAACAAGCGACACCTGGAGGGGTGGAGACAATCATGAGGACAGGTGAAATAGATCAGGGTGTGACATGTTGTGAAAAGAATGCCACATGGTGGCAGTGTGGTTATGGTATGGGTAGGCATAAGCCACAGACAACAAACCCAATTGTATTTTATGGATGGAAATTTGAATGCACATGAAGGCCCATTGCTGTGCCATTCATCCACCGCCATCCCCTCATGTTTCGCAAGGGTCTGTACAAAATTCCTGTAAGCTGAAAAGGTCCCAGTTCTTCAATGGCCTGCATACTCACCAGACATGTCACCCATTGAGCCCGTTTGGGATGCTCTGGATCGACGTGTACGACAGCGTGTTCCAGTTCACGCCAACATCCAGCAACTTCGCACAGCCATTAAAGAGGAGTGGGACAACAGCCCACAGACCACAATCAACAGTCTGATCAACTCTATGCAAAGGAGATGTGTCGTGCTGCATGAGGCAAATGGTGGTCACACCAGATACTGACTGGTTTTCTGATCCACACCCCTACTTATTTTGTAAGGTATCTTTGACCGACAGATGCATATCTGTATTCCCAGTCATGTGAAATCCATAGATTAGGGTCTAATTAAATTATTTAAATTGACTGATTTCCTTATATGAATTGTAACTCAGTAAAAAAAAAAAAAATGTTGCTTGTTGCGTTTATATTTTTGCTCAGTGGTCACTGACGGTGTAGAAGTAGTAACATGGCCTGTCCAGTAGAAAGCAGTGTGATAGTTTAAAGAGCTAAAAGTAGCATGAAAAAGGTTGCAAAGCTAACGGTAATTTACTAAAGTTTCCAGAATCTTCAGTAATTTTGGTAATTAACAGGTAATATAAGGCAATCTATGAGAACTTTGGTAATTTAGACTTGAATCACTTTAAAAAGTGTATCACACACACACACACACACACACACACATATATATATATATAAATAATGTGTGTCCAAATTGTCCATGAGTTTCTAGTGGCTATACCATATGATTCAAGAGAAATGAAATGAAAGAAACAATTGCAACTATTCCCTTTTTTCACAACTGCCACCAGTTTGCCTCCAAAACATGTACAACAAAGACATGTTGACATAGTCAAATAAATAAAAGCGTGTAAAAAATATATAAAGGATGTTTCATGCTGAAACTCATTAAACACTAATGGTATTCACTAAATTGATGGTTTATACTGTATTTAGGAGAAATGATGCCTGTCTCTCATCTGTCTCTCACATACACACAAGAGAGAGAAAAAGGAAGGAAAGAGGGAGAGTAGGGGGAGGGAGAGAGACAGAGTAATAGGCAGGGAGGGATGAGGAGAGAGAGCTAGATAGATGGGAGGGAAGGAGCGGACCACTGGCTGATAATTGCCCTCAGCAATCACTAGCAGTCATTCGCGCGCACACACACACACACACACACACACACACACACACACACACACACAGTTTATTAGCTGTGTAAAAAGTACAGATGCTCATAAATGCTTAGTTAAATAACGGTTACATTTAAAATATATATATATATATATTTAAATAGGCCTGTATTCTTTGCACTTGTGGAATTTCAGTTGCTAATTCTGTTTTCGATTGTTTGATATTAATAGGCCTGTTTTCTTGTCATGTTTTTAAAAAACAGAGTCTATTGACGCACCGGTGCATCAATCTAAGTAACATAATAAAAAAATCCCCATCAAAATGTGTCAGTTTAAGCTAGATATATCTATTTATTTGCATGGGCTGTGTCTCAATCCATCGCATCCACCTATGGCGGCCTTCCGCAACTCACAAAAACGTCTGAGTCCGAACGGTTTGGCCTACAAACTACAAACATGACGACTCTATGGAAAAATTTGACTTACGAACACGATAGTGTTCTCCGACCCCCACAAGTGTCACTGGACTCATCTGAAGTCAGTACCGTCGATGTGCCAACATCTGTTTGTAGCATCTGAACCGTTTGGGCTACAAACTAATGCGACCCCACTGTGGAAAGGGAAGATTGTCACGAACACGAGTGTGTTCTTTGTTTTGACCAGTTACCTGGGACTCGTCTGAAGGTAACCGGTACCGGTTTTAAAAAAAATTATGGATCATGTAGGTAGTTTTGTGCATACCCCAAAAAAGTTAAATACGTGTATGATACATTTTTTTACTGTATTTTTTGCCATTTATGAATGTGTTCTTAATTTCTATGAGCTATAATAGTGAAGGCCAGAGTCAATATTTTATCCTAAAATTCAAAATCAAATAGCTAAATGATCCATAGCATTAACATCTTAAAACAATTCCAAATGTCAGCTTAGAACTAAGAGTATGTGGAGTTGAATTACAGAAGTGTTCATCTGTTACAAGCACACTAAAACCCTAATAGTATTACTTCTGGTTAGTTCAGTAGCATATGTGTGTGACTAATTGCATTTGTAGTTTAAAATAAATAATTTAGGTGGAAAAAGACTCATCTGTCAATGATTTATTGCGTCCACATGAAATATGTGCATAAATTAACATTGAATTAGCATATTATTAACTTTCAACTTGCACATGTATATTTAATTCTATTTAGTTTTAACATTCTCATATTATTGTATAACCTCTGAAAATGTCATGACATTCCGATCTTGAGATAGTTTAGTTTCTGTTTGTTAATCTTAGTCCACATTTGTAATTTTGGTGCCATTTTTGGAAAAGGCTTTGCCATTGACCTGTGCATTATCTCCTGTGACGTTTGACCCAGAATTCGGACACACAAATTGTAATATTTCAGTAATGGTAAGGCTTACTGACATGAAACAAATTGCACTGGGCTTTGAGAGTCTGATGTATCAGTTCAGCTTTTTAATTCAATGTTTATTTTACCCCGCCAACACCCTACATTAGGTCTACTTACCACTATGTTTAGCCAACTGTACAAAGTTTCTACTGGTAGCTTGCAAAGTAAACATTATCAGCTTACAGTAGATCGGCAAATATGCCCTTCTGCTGCTTGACAGGCAGAGCCCACAAAGGATGGGGAAATGAACCTAAACCACTCATAGTATAGCCAATAGAGAGATGTCTTGAGGCTACCTTCACATATCTGAAATTACATGATTGATGTTTACTGATCAGGAAAAGCATGCAGTTACTTGCTGTACAACTCTGATGATAGAGCTAAATGTGCACAAATGTTTTGCATGGAAGAATCAGAAATTTGTAATTCTGACTATGCTCTTCAAAAGGTAATTAAATTACAAACAAATAGTCATAATTTATTTAACAATGCATTAAAAGGCACACAGTTGTCAATGGTTTTAGCAGAGCTGGGGGTCTCCTAGCAAATAAACGCTCTGCACCTTGTGATGTTTTGTTGGTAATGACCTATAGCTTACACTTTCTCGGATATGGCTTCATGACAATGATCGCAAGAGCAGGTGCTCACGGCTCCAACACAGTTCCATCCTGAAACCACCAAAACATCAGCTATGAGGGTGTCTGCTATCCCCGGTTAATGCTGGATCTGATTGAATCTAGGCCTTAGTGGTCAGTTTGAAAGTAAGCACCTTCCCGTTATCTTCTATCCCTATCTTCAACAAAGATCTGTCATAAACTCCATGTCACAATATTTTGTTTCCTTGACACTTATGCTATTATTTAAAGTAGGTTCTACCTCGGGCTCAGCGGGCACAGTCCCCAGACACCAACTATGCCTAGGCTACATCATAGGCTACCTATTGTAAGAAAAAGCTGACCAACACTTAAAAGGCTTAAAAACAATAACTGAGATAGAGATTCAAAATTACTTAATTTATTTTAAAAGTCGCAGAGCAAGTAAAACCATCGGCGGTAAATACATCACCTTGCTTGGAGGACCACCGAACACACGTTCCTTCATTAGGAAAAATCATGTACCCATGTCTCAGTCTGCCAGCATAAAATGAAACAACAAATCGGAACACAGAAATGGAGGAAAGATGTCACGCCCTGACTTGAGAGAGAGGGTTTGTTTCTCTATGTGGTTAGGTCAGGGTGTGGGGTGGGCATTCTATGTTTTTGTATTTCTTTGTTTTGGGCCGAGTATGGTTCCTAATCAGAGGCAGCTGTCTATCGTTGTCTCTGATTAGGAATCATACTTAGGCAGCCTTTTCCCCACCTGTGTTTGTGGGTTTTTGTTATTTCTGTGTATATACGCCACAGTTGCGTTACGTTTCTTGCTTTATAACTGTTTATTGTTTTGGTTCGGTTTTCTTCAAATAAAGATGTGGAATTACCGGCACGCTGCGCCTTGGCTCATATATGACAGGGAATTTGAAGATAGAGAACGTGACAAAAGAAGGCGGAGGCATTGTTTGAGTCGGATGGCGCGTTGTCAAGTTAATGGAAATGAGCGAAGTTGAAGCATTGAAGAACGGAGGCAAACGGGCATAAGTTGTTAATGAAGATAGGCCTCAGTCTAAAAATGCCTCGTTCTTTGTTGGAGTACATTTCATAGACAAGGATGTGTTTTTGGGAGATCCATTTGTAGTCAAGGAAATGGTGGAGGACGCATAAGGAAAGGTGGAGTCAAAGTGATCAGGAGAGTTATGGTGTTGATTTATTGTATGTCAGAAGAACAAACGGAAAGTGCATCGTGTATCAGGGAACTATCGAAGTATGAAGAAGAAAGTTTCAATTTTCTGAACAGGGTACCGTTAAAAGGTGTCATATCTGGCATCAAGGTGAAATTGAGGCTGAAAATCTAAAGCACCACATCCCAGGAGTAGTTGATGCACGTCAATTGAAGCTTATGGTGAATGGAAGGAAAGAGGAAAGCCTATTGGTGCTATTGCTATTTGATGAAGAGTCTCTTCCGACACACAGCTGGGGTATATGAGCTATGCGGTGACAGCTTATGTGAACAGACCAATGTAAAATACAAAACGTTTGGCCACGTGGCAAGAGTCCGTGGATACAAGGTGCTGCAATTGTGGTGGGAACCACATTCCTGAGTTTCCGGAGTGCTCTGTAAGGTGAAGGGGGGTCGAAGTAGCAAGAATCCGGGCTGTCCATCAGGTCTCCTATGCAGAGGCAGTGCAAATAGCTGAAAGTGAAAGTGAAAATTAAGGACGAAATGGCAATGGATGTCTCGCAACCTGCAGAAAGTGTTGTTTATCAGTTGAGGGATTCTGAAGTACTGATAGTGAAGGTGAATTTTGTTGCATTTATTGAGCAGGTGATAAACAAATCGAAGAAACTTGACAATTGTGAATGCAGCAAAAAGGTTTTTAGATCTCCAGGACTTTATGGCTGAAACACTGTAGGGAATACTGTCCGAAGATGTGCTTCCCTCTCAGGCCCCAGAGCCCGTAGGGATCGGAGTAGACATTAGAATCTGACTGAAGCAGAACATTGAGAGACCTGGCTGTGTGGTTCCAGGACAACAATCTCTCCCTCAATGTGATCAAGACAAAGGAGATGATTAGGGACTACAGGAAAAGGAGGACCGAGCACACCCCATTATTATTGACGGGGCAGTAGTGAAGCAGGTTGGAGCTTTAAGTACCTTGGTGTCCACATCACCAACAAACTAACATGGTCCAAGCACACCAAGACAGTCGTGAAGAGGGCACGACAAAACCTATTCCTCCTCAGGAGACTGAAAAGATTTGGCATGGGTCCTCAGATCCTCAAAAGGTTCTACAGCTGCACCATCAAGAGCATCCTGACTGGTTGCATCACTGCCTGGTATGGCAACTGCTCGGCCTCCGACCGCAAGGCACTACAGAGGATAGTGCATATGGCCCAGTACATCACTGGGGCCAAGTTTCCTGCCATCCAGGACCTCTATACCAGGCGGTGTCAAAGGAAGGCCAAAAGAAAAGTCAAAGACTCCAGCCACCCTAATCATAGACTGTTCTCTCTGCTACCGCATGACACGTCGTACCGGAGCTCCAAGTCTAGGTCCAAGAGGCATCTAAACAGCTTCTACCCCTAAGCCATAAGACTCCTGAACATCTAATCAAATGGCTACCCAGACTATTTGCATTGCCCCCCCCCCCCCCCCACTGGTACTGTCTGTTATTATCTATGCATAGCCACTTTAATAACACTACCTACATGTACATATTACCTCAATTACCTCGACTAACCGGTGCCCCAGCACATTGACTCTGTACCTGTACCCACTGTATATAGTCTCGCTATTGTTATTTTAATGCTGCTCTTTAACTACTTGTTACTTGAATTCTTATTCTTATTCATATTTTTTTAACTGCATTGTTGGTTAGGGGCTTGTAAGTCATAATTTCACTGTAAGGTCTACAGCTGTTGTATTCGGCGCATGTGACTAAAACAATTTGATTTGATTTGAATGCGACTTTCCCGAATTGGATCCTTTGTTCGTACCCCCCAGGGCAATTTAACTTATCCCAGAGAATGCTCCAAGATGCCTCCTGTGGAGAAGAGGTATTCAGAGTGGACTTCTAGTCAGTCTCAGGAGGCGCTTCCGAGTATATTACCTGCTAATGTTCAGTCTCTGGACAATAAAGTAGACGAGCTCAGGGTGAGGATCTCCTTCCAGAGAGACATCGGGGACTGTAACACAGAATCATGGCTCTCTCCGGATATACATTCCCCATCCAAACAGCCAGCTGGGTTCTCAGTGCATCATGCAGACAAGAATAAAGAACTCTCCTGGAAGAAGAAAGGTGGTAGTGTACGTTTCATGATTAACTACTCATGGTGTGATTGTGATAACATACAGAAACTGATTACCAACAATGATGAGACAGCCTACAGGGAGGAGGTGAGGGCCCTGGCGGAGTGGTGCCAGGAAAATAACCTGTCCCTCAATGTCAACAAAACCGAGGAGCTGATCGTGGATTTCAGGAAACAGCAGAGGGAGCACGGCCCTATCCACATCTCTGCGACCGCAGTGGAGAAGGTGAAAAGCTTCAAGTTCCTCAGCATACACATCACTGACAATCTGAAATGGTCCACCCACACAGACAAGGTGGTGAAGAAGGCACAAAAGCGCTTCTTCAACCTCAGGAGGCTGAAGGATTTCAGCTTGGCCCCTAAGACCCTCACAAACCTTTACAGATGCACACTTGAGAGCATCCTTTCGGGCTGTTTCACAGCCTGGTACAGCAACTGTACCACCCGCAACCGCAGGGCTCTCCTGTTGTGTGTGTTGTATGGCATTGAAGCTCATTTGGAGGTTAGTTAACACAGTGTCCAAAGAAGGGCCAGATATATACAGAATGGTGTCATCTGCGTAGAGGTGGACCAGGGAATCACCCGCAGCAAGAGCAACATCATTGATATACAGAGAAAAGAGTCGGCCCGAGAATTGAACCCTGTGGTACCCCCATAGAGACTGCCAGAGGTCCGGACAACAGGCCCTCCGATTTGACACAATGAACTCTGTCTGCGAAGTAGTTGGTGAACCAGGCGAGACTGTCATTTGAGAAACCAAGGCTATTGAGTCTGCCGATAAGAATACGGTGATTGACAGAGTCGAAAGCCTTGGCCAGGTCGATGAAGACGGCTGCACAGTACTGTCTTTATCTCCTGCCTCTTGTCTACCTCTTCAGTCCAGGGTGATTTGCTTGGTGCCGTTGCAAATGTCAGACTCAACTCTGCAAGGCACATCTATCTGGTGAGATTGTAAAGTCCTAAATTGATAGTGCAGTTTCTTTTGGGAGATTTTACCGCTAACAAGCTAATTCACATGCTGATATTGACTTCCGTATTATTGCTTGTTTGCTTGCTTGCCAGTCAGCCAGCCAGCCCATAGAGCGAGTATTGCATTGGGGGTTTTGTAGTCGACTTGAGCTGCAACAGATTTCCACATGTTGCTACCAAATTTATTAAAACAACAAATTAAACATTTGTTCACAAAAAATATTGTTCTCTCATATTAGTGTTATTTAACACTGTAAATTATAGCAATTTGGGGTTTTGGGTAGATTTTTCCTTTAAGGCTTAATTCATTGTTAGATCTTTTGAGCTCATTTGTTCTAACAATGAATTTAGCCTTAAGATGCTTGTGGAAAACCGGGTACAGATCTGTTATAGGGAACAGTTTGCCCTGTAGGCATTTAAGTGTTTGTTGAGGAGATAAATCTTACAGAGGAAGCTCTTGGTTGAATTACAAACAGTCTAGTTTTTCTGAAAAAGTCATATCGATTACATGGTGGGAGGAAGAAAATGTTCCCATGTGCACAACTTAGAACTATCTTACTGACTTTCTCTTTGATGTGTGTTGAATAAACGTCAACAGAAAAGGGAGGTGTGTGTGGTGTACACAGATTGCAAGAAAACTGTGTTGCATTCATTAGGGCACACAATGGAAAACTTTGGAAACATTTTGCCAATGAAAACGAAAATGAACATCTCTTGGATATTTTCAGATAGACCCTCCCTGTTTCATTCCATTTTCTTCCGTTTGGTGCCTTTACAGCAAAGTGGTGGGGCTGCTGTTGGGCTGAAATGTAAATGAAGGATTGCACTTATGTCTGTTTCTGTGTACGTGCATGTGTGGGTCTGTGTTTCTTTGTGTGTAGGGAGCTCATAACCAGTGACCTTTTACTGTGCAATAGTGCTACAGAGTTGTTGACACTAAACATGAAGAAGCAGGGAGGGTTTCAGTCCGGGGGAAAACAAACTCTGCTGTTTGTTTCTGGAGAGACAAGTTCAGTGAACGGTAGAGGTGTCTCAGGTGGGGGAAGAGGTTTGGGTGAGGGTTGAGTTTCAGGCATGGCACACATTTTTCCCCAGGGCTCCACACATACTGCTCTTGTAAGAAGTCAGAACAATTGATGTGTTGTTTCAGCATGACATCATTTATTTTCCTCTACAGACAGTTGCAAAGAGTCATTGTGGCTATTATGGGCTTGGCAATACATTTTTATTTTATTTTTGGTTTTATTTAACCTTTATTTAACTAGGCAAGACAGTAAAGAACAAATTCATATTTACAATGACGGCCTACCCTGGCCAAACCCGGCCAACTCTGGGCCAATTGTGCAGTGAATACATACAGATATTAACGGTGCCTTTCAGTAAGTTCTGTTGTCTATTGTTAATGATAACTTAGTAGCATAGTTGTTTTGGTATTTCAGTCTCTCCAGGATTTCACCTGAATTTTTGGTGATATTTACGGGGGGAAATGCTTGACTGTGCAGCAGCAATTCTGACTAAGCAATGATTTTGTCCAATTTGACGTGGAAATCACTAACAAGGGAAAAAGTTGGTAAATGTGGTAAATGTGCAGTGATTGTTTGAAAGTGGGAGCCCACTTTTTGTACTGTGGTGATGCTCAATTACAAAATTACATTGGTTTCTTTACCCTGTAAGCAGTCTATAGACAAGGAATGACAACAACCCACGCTTTGGTTTTGTTTACCTGGCCACTGTTTCAAATGCTAACTGCATTTGTGGCACAAATCCAAT